>NC_090266.1:657864329-658164329 GCF_040414725.1 Anabrus simplex | reverse complement strand
CCAAGTCGTCAGCATAGGCCAAACTGCTCACTACATTTCCACCTAACTGAATCCTTCCCTGCCACTTAATATCTTTCAGTAGATAATCCATGTAAGGTATGAAAAGCAGATAGGTTTTATGGCAACGATGGGATTGGAAAGGGCTAGGATGAGAACGAAGCGACCGTGGACTTAATTAAGGTACAGCCCCAGCATTTACTTGGTGTGAAAATGGGAAACCACGGAAAACCATCTTCAGGGGTGCCGAGAGTGGGTTCGAACTCACTATCTCCCGAATGCAAGCTGATAACTACGTGACCCAAAACTCCACAGCCAATTGATCAATAGGGGAAAAATTACAGTCTTGTCTAACGTCTGTAAGTAGATTGAACCAAGAACTCATTCTACCATTAGTTCTCACCGTAGCCCAAATGTCAACATAAGTTCCTTTGATTAGTTGATAAAACACAAGTCATCAAATGAAAATCAAGAAAGTTAATTAAACATATTGTTTGGAGTCATATTAACTTAAGTGACTTAGCAACCTTAGGCTGATCTACGTCAAAAATAAACAGACATGTATCCGAAGGTTTGTGTCACTGGAATTTATTTAACGAGAAACTGGTCAGTCAACTTTAAAAGCCTACTAACCTGTAGGGAATTTGCATCTGAGTGCCTGCAACACCGCTAGTCTAGTAGTGGTTAGCGTTCATGATTTTCACGCAAGCGTCTTGGGTTCGAGGCACGATAAAGCCTAACTTTTACTTCCAACTTTTACCTTTTTTCACTTTCGCTAACTGTTTGGTGTAAAACGTGAAAACGTCCACTCTCTACATCAATTATCACAACTGCAGCAATCGTTATAAAAATAAAAGGGAGAGTGAAGATTTGTCAAGCCGCGCGTGACAAAACGGGACGATAGAAAACGAGAATGTGATAAAGCTTACTTATATTTAATCGGAGAATTTCCTAGTCTACATGGACAATGAATGAAATGAATTTAAAAAGAGAGAAGGGAAGGTGCCCGCATCTGTGGTGTAGTGGTTAGTGTGATTAGCTGCCACTCCCGGAGGCCCGGGTTCGATTCCCGGCTCTGCCACGAAATTTGAAAAGTGGTACGAGAGCTGGAACGGGGTCCACTCAGCCTCGGGAGGTCAACTGAGTAGAAGTGGGTTCGATTCCCACCTCAGCATATCCTGGAAGTGGTTTTCCGTGGTTTCCCACTTCTCCTCCAGTCAAATACCGAGATGGTACCTAACATAAGGCGACGGCCGCTTCCTTCCCTCTTCCTTGTCTATACCTTCCCAACTTCCCATCCCCCACAAGGCCCCTGTTCAGTACAGCAGGTGAGGCCGCCTGGGCGAGGTACCGGCCATCCTCCCCAGTTGTATCCCCCGACCCAATGTCTCATACTCCAAGACACTGCCCTTGAGGTGGTAGAGTTGGGATACCTCGCTGAGTCCGAGGGAAAGGCCAAACCTCGAGGGTAAACAGATTAAGAAAGAAAAGAATGAGAAGAAAAGGTAATAGTGAGATCTTTGCCTAGATCCTGAGATACCGCGTGGAAGTCTCGGACACCAACCATTAAATTATACCACCGGTAAAACGGATATTCACCGGCAAATTGCCAAAACGTTTGCAGGCTGTTCCACTTAAGGGACCTTTCTCGTTAAATAAGGGTCACATCAGACACGTATATATTTATTCTGACGTAGATCAACCTCTTAAGTTTGAACATCAGCCACCCCATAGCTGTGACCTCGCTTTGTTGGTGGCATACAATTTCCTCGTTTACTCACGCGATTTCTCCGCGTGTCTCCTCGGAGTCGACTTTGAGTCAACCCTTTAGCTGATGGAGTCGACACTTCAGTCCACCTCTACTGTTGGGAGCAGTGAACACGTGAAGGCCTGACGCTCAGAGACCCGTCTCAGGACGAACGAGGACGACCAGCAGTTTATCGTGCACCAGGCGCGCAGGCATCCCTCGGCGACCTAACTATTAAAAGGGCTCCTGTGTGACACGAATCTTTTTCAGACGCCTTTTTGTTATTCCACGAAGAACGGAAGTGTTCGATAGAAATATACCTCAGCCCAATTATTTCTTGATCAGTACGCGTACGAAGCAGGTAATGATAACTGGTAAAGTACCAAGGTTGGTCAGGTGCTCACCTATTATTCTGAAGGTATCTTAAAAAGAGTGCAAATTAGGGCTTGTAGAGTGCCCGGATAATATCATAATGGCGTGGGGCCTCCGAAGAGCCCTGGTGCAGGTTTTTCGAGTTGGTGACCTGGAGGCGTAGTGCGTGTCTGTGAGGACGAGGCCCTACCTAAGTTTGTTATAATACTAGATACGGCACAAATACCCAACCCCCGAGTCAGAAGAACTAATCAGTGAATTCCCGAACTGACCGGGATCGAATCCAGGACTCCTCGGACCAAAAACCAGCTCAAACAAGAAGTTCCTCTCGAATTGGTTTTAAACCAAGAAACTGTACAAATTCCTCTGTACTGCATACACAGTGTAACCATGCAAATTCCAGGGAGTGTTTTAATACGAACTTGTGCGGATGATACAGAATATTATAATATTTTCAGTGTATGTCATTTCGTGCGCCACCCGTTGCATAATGTTTTAGCTTCCATTATAAACGAGACAGAAGTATTTAATCCTAATATTTTATATACTCACATACTGTAATATTAGTAAAACAGGTTTATAGAGCTTAAAATACTGTTTGTGTTGTAAGAATCACATTTTCAGTGTAATGTGGTTTACGTGTTTTATAGAATTTTGAAATAGATCTATTGGTGTGAAGAAACCTGGGGAAAGTTTACTAAAACATTAATGATAAATAACCTATTGAAGCAACGCAACATAAATATGTTAAATATGATCAGAAAGGTAAACAGTGCAAAAAGATAAATTGATTCATACCAAAATTTTTCGACTGGCCTCCTTTATAATTCCTATGAGTCCTCGTAAGGTTTTCTTCACACTAATTTTATGTACTGGTACTTTATCGTGTGGGAATACCGGATCATATTATTTTCCCTCTGAGGAATCTTTACTCTGATCAAGAAGCTGTGGCAGGAACCATACATAGAACAACTGAATGAGTCGAGATTGAGAAAGGTGTACGACAGGGCTGCATACTGTCGCCAAATTTATTCAAATACGCAGAGTATATTATGAGGAATGCCAAGTTAAATGAAACAGAAATTGGGAATTAAATTGTTGGTAGAAATATAAATAACTTTAGATATGCATATGACACCACCCTGATGGCAGAAAGTGAAAAAGAGCTGAAGTATCTTCTCCTATTGAAGGTGAAAGCAGAAAGTACAAACGCTGGACTAATGTTGAATGTCAAGAAAACAAAGATCATGGCAACTAAATCTATCACTTCATGGCAGGAAGTCCGACTCGTTGGCTAAATGGTCAGCGTACTGGCCTTCGGTTCAGAGGGTCCAGGGTTCGATCCCCGGCCGGGTCGGGGATTTTAACGTTCATTGGTTAATTCCAATGGCTCGGGGGTTGGGTGTTTGTGCTGTCCCTAACATTCCTGCAACACACACACCTTACATAACACTATCCTCCACCACAATAACACGCAGTTACCTACACACGGCAGATGCCGCCCACCCTCATCGGAGGGTCTTACAAGGGCTGCACTCGGCTAGAAATAGCCACACGAAATTAAAAATGTATGGCATAAAGAGGGAGAAACAACGGAGGTAGCTCCTAGTTTCATCTACTTAGGCTCCAAGATCACCGCTGACGGTGGCTGCAGTCATGAAATTATGCTTCTTGGGAGAAAGGAAATGGCCAATCTTGACGGTGCTTTCAAGAGTACAGACAACTTTAAGAATAAATATCCGTACAGTAAAGGCTATGTGGTGTTGCCAGTGGCGATGTACGGAAGGCTGAACGTCGAAGAATAGACTCATTTGAACTATGGTGTTGGAGTTAGAGTTCCGTGGACTGCAAAGAGATATAATAAGTCCATATTACAGGAAATCAACCCAGGCTTCCCATTATAAGGACACATACTGAAACAAAAACTAAAGTCCTTCGGTCATAATATGAGAAGATATGATTCACTGGAAAGGACCTTAATGCTGGAGAAGTCTGATGGTACAAGGAGGAGAGGGGGACAACGAATGAGGCGAATAGATGATATCAAGGAAGTCACGGAAATGAATTAGGAAAGTTTTGGGGAAGTAGTGCAGGACAGAAGCAAATGACGCATTTTGGTCCATCGACTAAACGACTTGTAACAGAGCATGAGTGCCTGCTGTCATTTCTTGATGGATACAGAACGTTTGCATCCATCTCTTGGCACAAGCCAGAGTAAAGTGTAGCTTCCACCGAAGTCCCAGTCAACATCCATGGCTGTGACAATATGGAAGCTGCTGGGGTAGGGGTAGTGCTGAGTAATGACATTCAGAGCACGACTAGTGCATCTGAGTGTTATGAACGGTGCTGCTTATAGGGTCAGTCGTGCTGCAATAGTACTTTCTGACCCAGTGAAGAAAGCAATGGCAAACCACCTCACTCCTTTTCTTGCCTAGTACGCCTCATTTTCGTTCTGCCATTGGTTTTGGGGGTTTCCTTATAACCGCATAACCTTTGATGGTGCTATTTGAGGATCCAACCAGCCTCTGGGCTGATGACCTAACAGACAGACAACCGAGCTCGATAGCTGCAGTCGCTTAAGTGTGGCCAGTGTCCAGTATTCGGGAGATAGTGGGTTCGAACCCCACTATGGTTTTCAGTGGTTTCCCATTTTCACACCAGGCAAATGCTGGGGCTGTACCTTAATTAAGGCCAGGGCCGCTTCCTTCCCACTCCTAGCCTTTTCCTGTCCCATCGTCGCAATAAGACCTATCTGTGTCGGTGCGACGTTAAGCAACTTGCAAAAAAACTTACAACAACAACAACAATAACAACAACTTTATATTGACCAAGTTAGAACGAATCCACTATCATAGTAACATTTCCACTCAAGTTTAAAATGAAAAGAAAATATATATATACGTGTATATTTATATCGTATGGCTTTTAGTGCCGGGAGTGTGTTCGACTCGCTTTCCCGGTAAACCCCATGGAAGTAAACAACATGTATGGCTGTGTGAAGGTGTTTTTTATGGGTGCAGGTGTAACGGGTCAGAAATGTGAAGGAAACGGCCGTGGACTTGATAAAGATACGACCCTGGCATTTGTCTAGAGATTAAATAAACTACGGTAAACCATTTCGAGAATGGCCGATGGGGGATTCGAACCCACCTGTCTCCCGAGTAGAGAGCTAGCAACCGAGTGAACTGGCCGCGTTGTTAGGGTCGTGTATCTGTGAGATTTCACTCGGGAGATGGTGGGTTTGAGTCCCACCGTTGGCAGCTCTAAATATGGTTTTCCCTTTTCACGTCCGGCGAATGTAGGGACTGTACCTTAACTAAGGCCACGGCCGCTTCCTTCCCACTCCTAGCCCTTTCCTGTCCCATCGTCGCCATAAGACCTATCTGTGTCGGTGCGACGTAAAGCAACCAGTAAAAAAAAAAAAAAACTAATACCATAACGGTATAAGTAGCATTTTGGTCATTCAGAGAAAAAGGCATTTAAACATCTTCAACGCTCATATAAAGCATGTTATTTGTAGTTATACCACCCATCACTAGAGCGCAGAATATTACCGCTATCACTTGTACCTCTTTGCTGGTGAAAGGATACATCCTCCCGGAGTTAAATCCTGCACTTAACTTACTTTTTTTTTTTTTTTTTTACAAAATGTCACTTATTCCGTTATGGTTTTCATCCATTCCTATGTCCTCAAGCTGAACTTACAGTATACAATTTTCTAACAGGAATGTAAGGTTCGAAAACTAGTTCGTATCAGTTCCACTTGCTGACATATTCCTTAATCAGCACAGTCTTACAATGGTGGGAACGCTTAGGAAAATTAAGAAAGAAATACCACCAAGTTTTCTCACCAAAAGATCCTACAAGAACATCCAAATTTGCATTTGATTGTGAGAAAACACTTGTCATTTTCACCAAAGCAAAGCAAGTTAGTAATTTTTTTAAAATGAAATGGCGTATAGATTTCAGTGCCGGGAGTGTCCGAGGACAAGTTCGGCTCGCCAGGTGCAGGTCTTTTGAATTGACACCCATAGGCAACCTGCGCGTCGTGATGAAGATGAAATGATGATGAAGACGACACATACACCCAGCCCCCGAGCGAGTGAAATTAACCAATTAAGGTTAAAATTCCCGACCCTGCCGGGAATCGAATCCGGGATCCCTGTGACCAAAGGCCAGCAAGCTAACCATTTAGCCATGGAGCCGGACAGTAATTTTGTTATCAAGTGTGCAACACAAATCGTGATTCACGATGACTTCGTGAATGGAACCTCAAATAAATCAGTTATGATTCACACACATATAATGAAACTAAAGGCGGTACTGACACCTTTGATCAACTGTGTACAACAGCGTCAAGCAGTTCGCTCGCAGGCAGCGTGAAGTGACGTACCCGTGTGGAGCTCTGTAACTGACCAGAACCATTCGTTCTTGCGCGAGGAACATTGCATTTTGTTTCAGATTAGTTGTTTTCCAATTAACATTCAATAAGTACTGTGATTTGGAACAGATCTATTGTTTTAATATGGCTGACCCACCGGACACGGGCCAAGCCACAGTACAGTTTTACAACATGTTATGCAGAAGCATACCAACAAGACAGTCCTTTGTCAACACGCAATATATCTAACCATCAAATACACAGTTCCGTCCAAGCACTGGCCGGAGAAGGTTCTTCGATACAGCTCACTCCTCTACCGAACGTGTTCGGTGGAATTAACCAACGGTAAAGCAAGTTAAGTGCGCCGCTCGCTTTTAAAGTGCTGTATTTATGTTTAAGTAACAAAGGAAACACAAGAGACATGCAACATACCAGAAAGAGCAACTTGGAGTGCTCCTTCCAACCAAATACAACTCGACCTTCAGCCGCTGAAATCCACACATGGGTAGCAGACGTATTGAAGACCACCGTGGATCAATTAGAAGCCCTGCAGCTAGACGCCTCAACGAATTCTGTCTACATAAAGGTAATTTCACCCAATATTTTTGATAGGCTATTGACTAACTTTTCTGGACAAAACAGTGTCACACTGTTTATTGGTGAACGCGTCCCAGTCGAAATTACCGCAGCTGGCATTGAGGCAACAAGATTAAGGCTATTCAACATTCCGCCTTAAGTACCAAATGAAAGAGTTCGGGCATACTTCGCAAAATATAATACCGTTAAATCGGTTACAAATGAATACTGGTCACATTATTATAAATTACCAGTTGCAAACGGGATTAGGCAAATACACATGAACCTTTAAAATCAAGTTCCATTTTTATCGTCACATCGCCATAGGAGGGTCTAAGGGCCAAGTTGTATATAACGGTCAAGAAAAAACCTACGCTATTTGTAATTCTAGTGACCGTCTCAGAATTGACTGTCCGCGTCTCTACAGGTCATTGACATTTTAGAAAATATCCGCACAGAGACAGGTGAACAGCCAGCCATAAACATGCCAGGAGTAAGCAACAACAGTACAATACGGAGTGAAAATGAAATGAAATGGCGTATGGCTTTTAGTGCCGGGAGTGTCCGAGGACATGTCCGGCTCGCCAGGTGCAGGTCTTATGATTTGACACCCGTAGGAGACCTGCGCGTTATGATGAGGATGAAATGATGATGAAGACGACACATACACCCAGCCCCCGTGCCAGCGAAATTAACCAGTGATGGTTAAAATTCCCGACCCTGCCGGGAATCGAACCCGGGACCCCTGTGACCAAAGGCCAGCACACTAACCATTTAGCCATGGAGCCGGACACAATACGGAGTATACGCCCCTAGCAAGGCAGGCAACCCCTAGCAGCGACGAAGACCAAGGCCACTCGAGTGTGCCAGCCGCTTCCGTGCCTGTGCAGGAAAACACTACACCAGATGACGTAGTAAGTGAACAACAGGTTCTTAGCTCAAGAACGAACTTGCCCATAACGAGCAGCACAGACACGAGGCTAATTGCTAACCGTAAGAAACCGAAATTGTCTGAAAAAGACATTCAAGAAATGACGATCACTCCCTCAGCCGAGGACTCTGATACGTCATCAGCTCCGGAAAGTTCGACACAACACACCAAGAAACGCATTAAAACACGTAAAACACCACAGATTGCAAACAGCACCAAGGACTCTAGATTGAAAACACAAAAGACTGCGACCTGTGACCAGGCCCAACTACAGGACGCCAATGGTGAAGAAGTACGTAGAATAATGAACGATCTCTGCCACATGAAAACATCCCCCAACCAAGGCCCGATTTTCTCTGTTCTGAGGGCGTGCCATCGAACAGAACTGCATGAGTACGTCCCAGAATTTCTAAATATCATGCGTGCCAAGTAAAACACACGTTCAGCAGACTCCTTACAGATGTTCGAAACACAATTAATACCTGTACTGAAAGAACTAAACCACAATTTATGAAAACCGCTCACAGGAATTTATAGCTGCTTCAATAGAGACGCCATACCCCCACATGCTATATACCAGTCATGATAGTCTGAATCATCATCCCTTGCTACAGTCTACTACTCTACATACTTATGCCTTTGCGCACTATTGCTAGAGCTAACATAAATGGAATAACCAGTCCATGCAACTTGACCCTCCTTAAGAAGTTTTTCTTACTTTTTCGTACTTTTCTTACAAGTGATTTGTTTAACAAATTTGGATATCCTCCATCCATATGAGTATTTTGTTAACATAGGGCATGTCCCAAGGAGAACGGCAATCGTTCACCGACCAGGATTAACAATGACTGAGTTCATAGCGAACCCCAGTGGTCGAGTTATTTCTGCCTAATGTGATAATACAGTATACATCAATGTCTACAGTCCTTCAGGCTCACAAAACCGAACGGAGAGAGATTTTTTATGGAGGAACTAACAAGGCCCTATGGTGGAGCCGATGTAGTATTAGGTGGTGATCTCAATTGTGTGCTACACCTGAAAGATCAACGAGGGCAAACACCCAACTTTGTCTCCAACACTATCCGAAATAGTCAAACGCTTGCATGTGGTAGACGCATGGGAATACAAACACAAAGACTACATTCCATAGACCCACACCTGCATCCATACTGGATAGGGTATACCTTTCCAAAGATTTATAATCCAGTACTCATAATATCAGTGTTCTTCCTGTTCCTTTTACTGACCATCACACGGTCCTCCTCGCACTAAAACCTTGCACGTCAATCCCATTAATGGGAAGAGGTTACTGGGAACTGAATAACAGACTTCTTAACTCGCCGTAAGCAATGGAAAAATTTCCCCCAAAATGGGCCCAAATAACCAGAAGGAAAACCTACAATCCAACACTCCTGCAGTGGTGGACCCAAGCAGCAAAATACGTCAGTTTTTCCGCAGCTTGTCATACACCAAGTCAGAAGAACAACGATACATATCGCAGTTCTACCAAGAAGCTTTACACAATTACAGTCGAGTACAACAAGGCCAAGTTGCCCTCAAGCGACTAACAGAAATCAAACATATAATCTGCACAAAACGGCAACAGATACTAGAAGGCGTTAAAATCACCGAGGAAGAACGCGCATTTCTCTACCATATCGCCAAAGATGGAAACCGCCATAATGAAATTCATTGTTCAGTTACAAACAGGAAGTGGGATTATTAGTGGAGCAACACAAATCCTTCGAGAAGTCACTACCCACTATACAACTGTTTTTGCCCAGAACAACGAGTCGCAAACAGCCGACCCTTCACCTCTCCTTGACGCTATCTATCTACACCTTAGCCTCCAAGACGCCGAGAGTTTAGAAGATGATATCACAGAAGAAGAATTGCGGAACGTAGTATTCGCAGCCAGTAGAAATAAATCCCCTGGTCCAGATGGGGTATCATTTAAATTTTATAAACACTATTATGATTTACTGAAATCTGATTTGATATCACGTTTTCAGGAACTGTTTAAGGGAGACATTCAGTGTTTAGAATTAGCACAGGGAATTGCCATGGTACCAAAAATTAAATTCCCTAAATCCCTATTCGACTACAGACAACTCACCTTGATTAATACAAAATATAAGCTTCTTACAAAAGTACTAGTCATGCGCATCAAAGCAGTACTGCTGAATATTTTGGGTCCTGAGCAACATAGAGTCATGGAATAATCTAACTTTGTCACAGGGCTTAACAATCTACGGAATTTCATCTTACACATGAGTATAGAACCTACAACACAAGCCGCGCTTCTCAACTTAGACTTCTCCCAGGCATTTGATAGAGTTTCACATAAATACTTGTGGTCAGTACTCCATAAATTCGCCTTTCCCCGCAGACAAACAGCAAGACTGCAAAGTCTGTATCAAGGAGCTACTTATAGAATACAAGTAAATGGTTATTAACCAAACCGATACCAATTAAGAAGTCCATACGACAAAGATATCCGCTGTCAAACCATTTTATTTTCCCTAAGCATCGAACCCTTTAAAGACAATTTGTGGATCAAATTCCAGGAATACAGCTAGGACAGTCAAATATCAGTGCACTAGTGTATGCAGACGTCGTCTTCGTTATACTAAGTAACGCATCTCAGATCGACACACTAACAAACTTTATCCATGCTTATGAACTACACTCTAGTGCCCAATTAAATGTACGAAAATCGGTACTGCTGCCATTTGCCGCCTGACCACGAGTAATAACATGGATACCCACTGTCGACAGGATCAAAATACTAGGCATTACCTTTTGCAACAACTTCCAAGCCATGATCACGGAGAACTGGAATAGACAGCTACACATAGTGCGGACAGCAATCAGTGCACACCATCTCCAAAATCTACATAAATGTAATACAAAAGGTATGGGTTATTAACACCTTCATGAAGGTGTGGTACCTCGCTCGAATTCTTCCAGCACCCACAGTTATTTTGAAGAAAATGACGTTGTGCATGGGGAATTATTTGTGGAAAGGGGAACCCTACAGAATAGCAAGAACGCAACTATACCGAGAATTGTATATTTTGAATGTGCAGTAACCAAAAGATGAAAGGGGTAACTTGACATAGACTAGCAGAAAATGAAATCCCAACACCATGAAGGAGTTATGCTAGATAAACGGAATTCGGGAGACGTGTTTGCACATACAAAAAAATTATGCCTATTCAAATTTTCGCGCTAGTCGAGGAAGAGTGGTGCTAGTAGCGCTATTATGACCTTGTAAAGGAAGTTTACCTTAAATACGCGCTGTACACTTCGTGACTGTTAGTCATGGTCTGGTGTTGACTTTTTGCACAATATGGCACAAAGACTTGGCAGGGATTTATCCACAGTGCATAGGTGATGGCAACAATGGTCACGGGAAGGCACTGTCTCAAGAAGGCCGGAGTCGGGCCGCGCACGGGCAAATAAGAATGTAGACCACGTATTCACCGCATGGCTGTGGTGGATCGTACTGCATCTGTAGCAGCAATTATAACTTCATTTAGCACCAGTGTGGCAAAGCGAACTGTAAAAAATCGATTACTTGATCGACAGGTCCGACACAGACGTCTTGTACGTTCATGCCACTAATTCCGAACCACTACCATTTTTGACCTCAGTGGTGTCAAGTTAGAGCTCATTGGAGAGCAGAGTGAAGACCTTTTATGTTATCAGATAAGAGCCGTTTCTGTTTTGGAGCGAGTGATGGCCGTCGGGTCTGTAATCGTATTAAATTGTGCTAGACTTCTCTTCCAATGTTCTCTAATCACAGCAAATTTGGTTAATGGTGGTTATTTCTGACCCACCCTTCATTTTACACTGAATATAACATCAGCCTTGCGGTTTATACTTGTTTCTCCGCATTTACTTCATGCCAGTCAGAGAGAGAAGCAGTAAGGACTGGGTGGAGTGAGGTGTCAGTTAAGCAAATGCGGAAATGTACGGAAGATGAAAGAATGATTTTGATCTATAGGTATCGGCCAGATTTTCTGCACTTAAGTGTTGAACCGAACTGGTTCATGTCATTGGCATATGAATAAAATGCAATAAGAAAAAGTAATATTTGAGAAAGTAGGGTTCGTATTGAAGCAGGATGTATGTGGAAATCCGGCCGGCTGAATTATGTCTTTAACGGCACACGTGTAGAGGATTGGCGGATGTTGCATCATAGAGAAGGTAATGGAATTTTCCAGTCGAAAGAGAGAGAAACTTGAGATCGAGATGAGACAGAGCTAGTGAGATATGCTGGCAGAAATTTTGAACCGACGAATCACAAGGCAGCGGGCAAAGGAATAGCTGGTTTGGTAGCAGTAGTGCCAACGTAAGAGCACTGCGAAATAAGTTTACATCCAGAAGAGATGATTATAAAACGTAAATAAGACTCTTATAATTCCGAAATAATTCAAATAAAATATCCTGGCAGCTTGTGAAGTTAAATATGTGTTTACCAGAGACAGGAAATACGGTGCAATTAGGACGGGGAATCCTTGACGTATGTACTGCAAGCACACGGGCCGGAATACGCCACGCGCTGTTTAGAAGCTCACTGTGAATTTTGAAATTGAACGGGTCGGACGTGTGCTTGAGATCGTCACCAGAAAAACGTGAAGTTAACATCGAGCATTTCTATAGGCAGGAATAATAACTTTAAATACCGAATTTGAACTTAATCCGCAGGGATTTTCCCATAAAGGAATTAATAATGATAAATTGTCACAGATTATAATTATAGCGGTATGAAGTGCCGAGCTACTTGTTATTCAATCTGTGTGAAAATGTGTAAATAATGAAGTCACGGGTCAAGCCAGAACTTGTAAATAATATTGAATAATAGATTCCGGTGAAGAGTATGCTACAGATCGAAGTGTTACGTAAATGGAACCTTGTGAAGGATTATTTCTATGTTTCTTTAACTTGTATGATAATTTATATTGTAGTGTATTTCGGACTGTGCGTGACAGGAGTTTACCAACTGTGCCGTAAATCAGATTGTGTCGGAACAATGTACTTCAGAAGAAGAACCATGGAGGAGAGCCCTACGGACTTTCATATTTCAAACGCCATGAAGGAGTGAGCACCGCATCAATGGGCCGACCCGATGGCTGAAATGCTGCATTGCTGAATCATGGACCGTCGCGGGCAAGGATGAGTACATCTAATTTTATTTAATCTTACACGACATGCACGCCTAGCTGCCTGAATAAATTTGTATATATTCATTTCTTGCATGTAATAATTATATTTGTTGAGTTAATAATGTATCAAGGGTCGCCTAGGTTAATACAGTTAATTTGTGGTACTGATGTCTTGGGGGTGTTTATTTTTGTGCATATAATTTTCGTGTGATTGTGTTAATTTGATTTTCGGAATATATTCTTAAGCGTGCGGTGAAATAATCTTCTCACAATGATATCAGCGTGTGTTTGTATAATGTTTATAAAGACTATGGCATTAAATGCATTCAAAGTAGTTTGTAGGAGCATGTTAGTTGTATGGGTTGTTGCATGATTATTTTCGTTCTTCGAGAAAGATTCATCAGTGCTGTGCTATGGACTCGAACCAGTGACCATCGGTGAATGTTACAGTTTATATTCAAAGTCATCGTACGAGGATAAGTGATCTTTTTTGGTGAAGATAGCGATCTGTGCTGTGAGGTAGTTCATATTTTTCGTCGTTTCTTTACTGAGTTTATTTTGTGCTTTGTTGAGATATGATATTTAAACATTCAGAACCTTAATGAGTGGAAGAAAACCAGCGATAAATATGAAATGAGATATTACGAAACTGATAATTGAAGGCAAGAGATTATGTATTCCTGAGTATAGACTGTGAGGAATATTTTGTTAATCCCGGTGAGATTTGAACCAGTCAATGTTAAGAGCCCGAGAGAGGCCAGATTATATAAGTTATTTGGAAGAAGACTGAATGAGCTTGGCTTGTTATGGAGATATATACTAAGCCAGGGAGCGGAGAATAAGATATGTTTATTTTTCAAGTTACGAGTCTCCTCATCGTAGCGTTCGACTGTGAAAGATTATATTCTATTGAGATAGGGTCATTGAAGTTTAATTACGATGTTATTTTATACAATTCTTATTGATTAGGTAGAACAACAGCACAAGGTTATTTGAATATTTAACGTCATCTGAATATCACTTTAGTTAGGAGTAGGGAATTTCAGGTATACTGTAATTGGATGTAATTGTGGTTGTTGTGATTTATTGATTGTGGACTCAGTTCCATATGGTTGCCATGTTTTGAGGCAGGGGTTCCATTCTCACTGCAGTAAAGCCAGTGTAGTTGTAAGTTTTGGGGGGATTTGTGTTTGTTTATATTCCGTAGGGCCCTTCGCTACAGATTTTTATTTTGTGTGATTTATTAACGTATAATTTCCATGTTGGTTGAATATAGTAATGAGACAGCTGGTTGTACTTCTTTGTGAGATTGATTCTTTTTAAAATTGGATTTACTCATGTCAGTATTAGATCGGATGTACTTGTTCGATCCATGTCCGGGTCGTGGTAGTAATTGTAGGGAGGATTCAGCAAAAAGATGATGACTTAATAAATTTAATAAATTTAATAAACTTAATTATTTGACTGGTGAAATTTAACTTAATTTTAAAAGGATAACTTTATGTTGGAACAGTAATGTTAATCAGTTAATAATGAAACTCAATAAGATGTAATTGAGATGAAATGATATGTAATGATTTATGCCGGTAAAGTTTTTGCTATTGCTGTTGGTTTTAGGTCGCTCCGACACAGATAGGCCTCATAGAGACCTAATTAAGGTACGGCCCCAGCATCTGTCTGGTGTGAAAATGGGAAACCACAGAAAACCATCTTCAGGGCTGCTGACATTGGGGCTCGAACCCATTATCTCCCGGATGCAAGCTTACAGCTGTGCGCCCCTAACCGCACGGCCAACGCGCCCGGTCGGTAAAGTTTCTGTTATAACCAAGCCGTAAAGATGGATCCATAAATCTATTTAATGAAGTTTCAACCATGCGATATGTATTTTTTCTTAGGAGTTTGAGAGTGAGAGGGGGTGTTGTTTTTATGTTAGATATTTAATGAGTGGAATTGAATTTTTAGAAGTAAACCGACTTAATAAATTTAACAAATGAAGCATTTGTGCTTATCGAAATATGATACTCGGAAGATATAACCGACTTTTGTAATACTTGTAAGAATTATTAATGGGTTTCAATTGACCTTGTGAGTTTTGATTAATTAATTTGTATTATTTTTGTTGTTGTTTATTTACTTTTTGTTGCCGTTCTGCCAAAGCTTTAAATAAATTTGTTTGCAAAAATGTTCTCATTCATAATATTTTTGTTATTTTTTCTCTTTTATCCTTCCTGCTTATTCCTGTAATTTTAGTTTTATTTTATTGCAAAATATCACTGGAGTTCACCCGTATATGACCGTGGGATTACTAGCCGACGCCCAACTTATAGGCTGGAAGGGTAGAGTGTGCATCAAAGACTCTGGACTGAGGTGCCCATTGCTATCTCTTAGTAGCAGGTATCAACTCGTGAGTTATTTACTTGACCAATCAGCTATTGCCCCTGGTAAACGAATTACAACATAAACGGTTCTAGGAAAAAGCAGTCATAAACGCAGTCTCTGTAAATTCCATTAGCAAGACAGGATGATATAAAATAAAGAAATCAAAGAAAAACGTAATAATGTAGAAAGCGGTAAAAAATAATGAGAGAAATTGGGAAATAAATAGTAAACATCATAGCAGGCCGAAGAGGAATCAGGGAAATGAGAAATGTGATTGGGGGAAGAGGACATTTTGGATGCTGGTGGAGCTCAGTGACTGATACAATGGGAGTGATGGACAGGTGAATTGTAGCTCGACATGAATGGAAACTATTCTAATGGCTCAGATATCGGATTTAGTGGGAAGATCATAAGAATGTTAGTAGGAAGAAGTACAGAATATTGTTGGATAGTAACGTACACTTTATCAGCTCCCGGGGCACGTATGTATTCCAAAGTAATTACAATAACACACACTGCGGGTCTTAACTTATACTAATATAACGTGTTGATGAACAAAACTACCATTAGACTCTAAAGCAAATAAACGATAAAGGGTATATCACACATTCCAGTATACTTCTCACATAGAAAGTTCCATACAGGTTGATTTTCTGTGTTGAGCTTTTTTGTTTTACATACAGTTACAACTGCATATCAAAGCAAATACAGTAATAGCCGAGGATTGTTCATTGCGTTCCTAACAAATTGCCAATAGAAAATACATACTATTTTGATATTGGGCACAGCACAACTTTATGTACGAATACTGTAATATTACAATACATCATATATTATAGCAATAAATGTATCATTATCTCCTCAGGACAATTCTTTTGGGAAAAGGCGGGATCAGTGGAGTACAAACCGGGCGGGTTGGCCGTGCGGTTAGGGGTACGTGGCTGTGAGCTTGCATACGGGAGGAAGTGGGTTCGAATCTCACTGTCGGCAGCCCCGAAGATGGTTTTCCGTGGTTTCCCATTTTCACACGAGGCAAATGCTGGGGATGTACCTTAATTAAGGCCACGGCCGCTTCCTTCCAACTCCTAGGCATTTCCTATCCCATCGTCGCCATAAGACCTATCTGTGTCGGTGCGAAGTAAAGCCACTAGCAAAAAAAAAAAAAAAAAGAAAAGCAGTGGAGTACAAGCCATGCTTCGGGCTGCAGGTTATCCATAAATTTCTATTCCTTCCCTTACATAAATGTGCAACAATGACGAAGACTGGTACGAGCGCTGCTGTATAAGAATGTGCATGTTCTGTGGCTACGACAACACGACTTGCACTTTCTCTAACACAGCTATTCTGTCACTACAGTTTCAACTTGATATTGGCCTAGGTCCACCAAAGGTCAAGAAAGGTGCACCTTCAACATCAAAATTACATCAAAACCAACTAATATTACTCGTAACTAATCATCAAAATACCACCAGTTACCAATTAGCTACCTTCGTCTTAGATTGCATTATTTGGGTAAATTTGTATTTTAAAACTTACCGAAATACAAACAAGAAATATCAGACAAAATTGGGGTTCGAGGAAGAAGAGAGAAGGACCACACGACGTACAGTATATGTTTGGAGCAACGGAAACACACCCACTTGAAAGAATACTGGGCAAAAAGGAAGCCAAAAAAATGTTGATTTCGCATGGTCCTCAGCGATCCATTAGCGAAAAAGGAAAGGGAAAAATTCGAATACGCCATTGCACTTGGGTAGCAGGCAAGAGAAACATTGTGATGACAGAAATAATAACATTTATTTAACTTTCATATTGAACCTGAGCATTAATTGTAATTCGTAAAGCAGAGTTTTCTTTGCTACGAATATTCAGTAACAATGTCAGTTATTAACACCTAGCTGTCGAATAAGTTTCTAATCCTACTCGGGTTTACTTTTCTGGAAAGGTATGAGTGCATTGTTCAATCAATCAATCAATCAATCAATCAATCAATCAATCAATCAATCAATCAATCAATCAATCAATCAATCAATCAATCAATCAATCAATGATCTGCATTTAATGCTGTCGCCTCGGTGGAAGATTCCCTATCAACTGCTTACCTAGCCTGTTCTGAAGTGTTTTCAATGAAATGATATTTCCCACCATTTGTCCTCTTCAATTCCAACTTTATCATCGTATTACGATCGTTCTTACTTTTAAAAGCTCCACTTTTTTAAGGTTAAAACGCTTTTATATTAATCTCAAACTGAAATAAATATGAATATTTCTAGTGGTTTAATGTTGCACTAACACACCGAAGGTTTTCTGCGACGCAAGGATAGGGAAGGTTTAGGATTGGGAGAAAAGGAGCGGCCGTGGTTTTCATTAAAGTACAGCCCCAGAATTTTCCTGAAGTGAAAATGGGAAACCACGGAAAACTATTTTCAGGACCGCCGATAGTGGGATTCGAACCTACGATCTACCGAATACGAGGTCACTGCTGCGCGACCCTAATCGCATGACCAACCGGCTCGGTAAACTGAAATAAAGTACTGTACCGTACGTGATTATATAAATGTTGGAAATGCGGAATTTGTACTTGTGTTTCTCTTATTCACTTTAACTCTCGGCATAGCACGTCTCAATGCAAACACTCCAATGAAAAGGTTCTGGAGAAGAACTGGGTTTCTTTTCGTATTTCTTTGTTCTGTTTGTTACTACTCTCACAAATGCCAATGGAACTTGGATGAATGGCCAGTTAACAAATCATTATTTTAATGTCGATAATCATTCTGCCGTAAATGAACAATAGTTAGAGATGATAGATTTTAGTTTTTTAAACCAAGAATTTAACATTTAAAAAATATAAGTTTTTGCATTATTGATGTTAGCATTTACACGGCTCCTTAGCCAAATAATCAGTGTACTGGCCTTTTGCGCAGAAGCCCTTGGTTCGATTCCTGGTCGGTCCGAGGTTTTTAATTGCATATGACTAACTCCTATAGCTCTGGAACTGGGTGTTTGTTTTTGTCTTAATACACTTCTCTTCCAATAAACATAACACAACACATCACGCCACCAACCACCACAGAAACACGCAATGGCGAATACATCACTCCACAGAGGGTTGGCGTCAGGAAGGACATCCACCCGTAAAACTGGTCGATGTCCACATCAAGTTACGATCATCAATAAATTGGGGAAAAGACATTAAGCGAAATAATTAACGCTAGCATTTTTTAATTTTGTAGCATTTTAAGATGGAAGTGATATTTTAGAAGGGAATATAGTAAGTTAAAATTTCAGCATATCAGCTGCTTAATTTTCTAGACTTTCCAGTTTTTTATTCAAGAAAATAACTAAAGGAACCTATAAAATTGAAGTGAAATTCTGAACATTAACAAAAATATTAAATATGGACCTGCTTATGGGTAAAATATATCGAATGCACTTAGAAATAAGGATGCAAGGCAATGCATAATGTTATTTTGCCTATTTGAACACCGCCATTAACATTTTAACACGTTCTTTTCAGTTTTACTTTCATTCACCGGTTTTTAGTCTGAAATTCAGAAAAAACATCACTATTCAATTTTCTATGTGAGCCTACATCATTTGAAACACTAACTGGACGTTTAACAAACGACAAATGTCAACACTGCTTTCTTTTAGTCTATTTCGTTTGCCTGAGACAGTTAGGTTTTAAACCGAAAGTTATTATTCAAAGTTTTACATTTTGGAGAGTCCGCTGTCAGCCGAGCCTGTAAAATACGCCCTCAGTTCGTACGTCAAACGGTTTTGGGGAATGATTATTTATTTTAGGATATAACACTCATTTGAACCCCATACGGAAGAATTTGAATGTTTAAAGTCCTACCTTACTTAACATCTAGGACGTAAAAACAACCAACCTGTGAAATTTTGATTTTGTACGTCGAACAGTAATGGAAGAATGAATGCTTTTTAAGAGGTGAATGTTTTTAAATATTTATTAAGATCTGAGATATAGATGACCACCTTTCACTGAAAAAAAATCGTGTGTGAAACGGTTTCGGAAGAATGGACGGTGTGTTTTTGAGAGTCAACCACCATCTAAACCTCGTAGGGGAGAAATATTTTGAAGTATACGATATTTTACACCTAGGACATAAAAGAAGACCCTTCTAGTAAAATTATAACTTTGTACGTCAAACGGTTTTGGAGCGATGATAAATTTCGTTTACGGAGCTAACCTCATTTAACATTTTAGGGGTGGAACGTTTAAAAATATTTTCTATTTCACACATAGGATTTAAAATATAAACCGCGCTATTTGGAATTTTGTGTTCGTAGGCTACGTTAAACCGTCTCGGAGGAAGGAATGAATATATGTGTTTTCGAATCTTAACCCCCATTTAACTCTTTGAGGGGTTAAATTTGTTTAAAACTTAGTGTTACTTTTTACCTAGGATACCATTTAAAATTTTAACTTCGTAATTCAAACGGTTTCATATAAATACACTTTTGTCATTATTTCTCATCCCCCGCCAAAACCTCTTAGGGGTGTATTGTTTTAAGTCCACTTCTTATTTGCATCCCCATAAAAGGAATTCAACTCGTTTTACACCCCCTTAAGTTCATTCTCCCACCAAAATATGTGTTCCTTTATTTTTAAAGGAAATTTCAAATACCAATTTTCACGTCCGTTACATTCTTCTCTGTTGAGATATAAGTATCTTTATACAAAGAATTCAACTCATTTTTCAATTCATTTATCCCCCCTCCCCTCCTTAATGGGATTTTCCGAAAACAAAAAGTACGTGTTTATTTATTTTTAAAGAAGATTTCAAACACAAATTTTTCACGTCTGTAACATCTTAAATTTTTGAGAAATAAGCATCCTCATAAAAAGAATTCAACCCCATCTTCAGTCATTTTTACATCTCCCTTAAGTGGATTTTCCGAAAACAAAAAAATAGGCGTTTCTTTATTTTTAAAGGTAATTCTAAATACCACTTTTCACGTCTGTAACATGTTACGTTTTTGTGATATACTGTAGATATACCCATTTTAAAAATTCATCCCTATGTCATTCCTGTTCACCTCCACCCCCCCCCCAAGTAGATTTTCCAAAAACAAACAAATGCGTGTTTCTTTATTTTTACATGATATTCCTAATACCAGTTTTCATAACTGTAACATCTTCAGTCTTTGATATATAAGTATCCTCATACAAAGTATTCAACCCATTTTCACCTATTTTCATCGCCCTTAAGAGGATTTCTCGAAAATTAAAAAAAACACTGTCACTTTATTTTTAAAGGAGATTCCGAAAGCCAATTTTCATGTCTTTAAACTGTTAAGTTTTTGAGAGAGTGATACACTCACTTTAAAAATTCACCCCCTTTTCACCCCCTTAACGACAAAATATCCAAAAATCCTCCCTTAGTGAGCACCTACATTGTAATATAAATGTTTCCCCAAAATTTCATTTCTTTATGTCCAGTAGTTTTGGCTCTGTGATGATGAATCAGTCAGTCAGGACATGTTATTATATATAGACTAGTAGTTACAGACATGAAAATACGTATTTGGAATCTTCGCTTGCGTGTATTTCCTAATTTGATAAAATTAATAGTTCCTCGGTACTGTACTAAGACAGTATCTGAAAAATCCCTAAAGTAAAAAACTCACCGAAAAATTGAGTTTCACTTACCCCACAAACTCTTTGTAAACAACGTTCCATGAGACATGTACAAGTGAGAAACAGTATTCTCTCAGGTCAAAAAAAACCCACATGTTTCTTTATTTTTAAAGGACCTTCCAAATACCAAGTTTCATGTCCGTAACATGTTAAGTTTTTGACATATACTGTCGTTATACCGGTAATCATTTTAAAAATTCCCCCACTTTTTCAATACTTTTCAGCCCCTTAAGTGGATTTTCCGAAAGTAAAATATACGTGTTTCTTTATTTTGAAAGGAGATTCAAAATACCAACTTTCACGTCTGTAACATCTTCAGTTTTTGAGATATAATTATCCTCATGAAAAGAATTCACATCTCCCCGAAGACCTTAAAAAGTAGTTAGTGGGACGTAGAGCAAATAACATTATTATTAAGAATTCAAATCCTCCTTCACTTTTTCACCCCCCCCCCCAAATTCGATTTTCCGAAAGAAAAAGTACGTGTTTCTTTATTTTTGAAGGAGATTTCAAATACAAATGTACACGTCTGTAACATCTTTACCTTTTTATAGATATATAGTACTTATCCTCATACAAAGAATTCAACTAATTTTTCAATTCTTTCACCTCCCCCCTTCCCCTAATGGATTTTTCGAAAAGAAATGAATACGTGTTTCTTTACTTTGAAAGAAGATTCCAAATAAATATTTTCATGTGTGTAACATCTTCATCATTTGAGATATAAGTATCCTCATAAAAATAATTCACCTCCTTTTTCACCCCCGCCCCCACCAAACAAATGCGTGTTTCTTATAAAGGGGACTCCAAATACCAATTTTCAAGTCTGTAACCTCCAGTTTTTGAAATATAAGTACCCGCATAAAATGAATTCAATTTTCCACTTCCTGTCATCCTCCTTCTTTAAGTGAATTTTCCGAAATAAAAAAATGCATGTTTCTTTATTTATAAAGGAGCTTCCAGATATATGTGTCCTTATAAGAGGAATCCAACTCCCTTTCATCTACCCCCCCCCCCCAGCCCCGTTCATTTTACCCCCAAAATGCGTGTTTTTTAATTTTTAAAGGTGATTCCAAATACAAATGTTCATGTATGTAACATTTTCAGTTTTTTTAGAAATAAGTATCCCCATAAAAAGTCATTCAACCACCTGTTCTCCTTTTTGCACCCCTGTTAATGGGATTTTCCACAAACAAAAGAAATACGTGTTTCTTTATTTTTGAAGGAGATTCCAAATACCAATATTTACGTCCGTAAACTTTTACATTTAAGATATAGATATACTTATTTAAATAATTCACCCCCCTTTTCACCCACTTAGCGAAGGAATATCCAAAAACCCTTCCTAAGAGAGCACCTACATTTTAATATAAATGTATACCTGAAATTTCATCTCTTTATGTCTAGTAGTTTTGGCTCGACGATGATGAATCAGTCAGTCAGTCAGTCAGTCAGTCAGTCAGTCAGTCAGTCAGTCAGTCAGTCAGTCAGTCATGACATATTATTTTATATACAATCTGTGACAATAAAGTTCGGTGAATGAAGTCAGAACGGTCGATCCGGCAACACTGGCGACACGCAACGCTGCGCCTGCGTAGCAGCATGTTTTGACCACCTGCTCCCAACACTGTTCAATTGGACATCGTGTGTGTGCCGTGTAAGACCTGTTTGACACAGTGCGTGTTTACTGCGTTGGTTCTGAACTGCGAACAGGAACATGAACGACCAAAAGGTCAATGTTCAGTTTTGTTTTAAACTTGGCAAGGCACCGAAAGAAACGCATGCGATGCTGGCATGTGTTTATGAAGATCAAGCACTGTCCTCGAAGTGTGAGTACGAGTGGTTCTCACGTTTTCGAGGAGGCCGGGAAAGTGTTTCTGACAACCCGCGTAGCGGAAGACCGACGACCGCCGTCAGTGACGAAAACATTGAGTAGATGAGGGCATTAAGCACGAACGATCGGCGATTAACTGTGCGCACGATAGGGGATGAACTGCAGATTAACCGTGAATCCGTGCGACAAATCGTTACCCAAAAGTTAGGGAAGAGGAAAACGTATTCTCGTCTTGTGCCACATCACTTGACTGACGATCAGAAGCAGGCACGTTTAGAGGCTTCAGAGGATTTTGTCGAAACGGCGGATGCGACACCAAATTACTTGAACTCTATCGTCACTGAGGATGAAACCTGGTGTCTCAGGTACGACCCTGAAACGAAACGGCAAAGCATGGAATGGCGTTCTTCGAGATCCCCTCGTCGGAAAGAGGTCAGAGCCGAAAAGTCACGCATCAAAACGATGCTCATCACCCTTTTCGATAGTCGAGGCATTATTCACAAGGAATTTCTACCTGAGGGAACGACGTTGAATGCCGCGCGGTACATTGAAATTTTGACCCGTTTCATGATACATCCACGCAGGGTACGACCCCAGTACGCACATCAAGGTTCATGGTTTTTTTGTCCATGACAACGCTCGCCCATACTCAGCCAATAGTCTCAAACCGTTCATGAAATAAAAGGGGGTGGTACAACTTGGACATCCCCCATACTCGCCAGATCTCAATCCTCAAGACTTCTTCCTATTCCCACGACTCAAACTCGCTTTGAAAGGGAAGAGATTTGACGATATTCCTGATATCCAACGAAACGTGACGAGGCTTTTGAACACCATCCCAAAGGAAGCCTTCTTGCAAAGTTTCCAGGATATGTATTGCCGATCTCAGCAGTGCATAGTTATGGGAGGGGACTATTTCGAAGGACAGTAAGGTCACTGTCGTACACTGTTCATCTATGTTGATAGTACAGGATTATTCACCGAACTTTATTGTCACACGTTGTATATGGACTAGCTGTTACCCCCGGCTTCGCTCGCGTAGATTTCGTAATTTGATAAAAGTATTCGTTTCTCGCTACTGCACTAAGACTGTATCTGAAAATCCCTAAATTATAAAAACTCACAGAAAAGTTGTTTCATTTACCCCAGAATCTCTTTGTAAGCCACGTTTGTGGTATTATCTTCTGGGGCTAAGAGGACCTTGCGACATACTGTAGAGATTTGTATGTGAGAAACAGTCCTCTCTCAAGTCGAAAACAAAAAATGTATCTGTTTCTTTACTTTTAAAGGAGATTCCAAATACATATTTCCACGTCTATAACATCTTCAGTTTTTGAGATATATGTATCCCCTAAAAAGAATTCAACCCATTTATTAGTCCTTCATCCCCCTCCCTATCCCACATAAGTGGATTTTCCGAAAACAAGAAAACACGTGTTTCTTTATTTTTAAAGGAGATTCCAGATACCCATTTCCACGTCAGTAACATGTTGAGTTTATGAGATATACTCATTTTAAACATTCACCCGCTTTTTAAATTCTTTTCACCCCCTTAAATGGATTTTCTGAAAATAAAAGATAGGTGTTCATTTATTTTTAAAGGAGATTCCAAGTATCGATTTTCGCTTCTGTAAGATCTTCAGTTTTTAAGATATACGTATCCTCATAAAAATAATTAAACTCCTTCACTTCTTTACAACCACCTCCCCCCTATAAATGGAAATCAGAAAACAAAAGAACGTGTTTCTTCATTTTTAAAGATTTCAGATACCGATTTTCACGTCTGTAACATCTTCAGTTTTTGAGATATATATATATATCCTCAACAGTTCAATTCCTTCTTCACTTCTTTTCAACCCACACCCTTCAGTGGATTTTCCGAAAACAGAAATACATGTTTTTTTATGTTTAAAGGAGATTCCAAATACCTATTTTCACGTCTGATACATGTTATGTTTTTGAAATATAAGTATCTTCATAGAAAGAATTCAACCCCGTTTTCCATCTTTTGATCCACCCCAATGAATTTTCCGAAAATGAATATATACGTGTTCCTTTATTTTTAAAAGAGGTTCCAAATACCCATTTTCACGTATGTAACATATTCAGTTTTTGAGACATGATTATCCCCATTAAAAGATTCACCACCTCTTTCAGTCCTTTCACTAACTGCCGCCCCGTTAAGCGGTTTTTCCGAAAAAATAGATGTGTTTCTTTATTCTCAAAGGAGATTCCAAATACCAATTTTTACGTCTGTAACATGTTAAGTTTTTTAGATATACTCATTTTAAAAAATTCACCCCATTTTTCACTCTTTTCACACACCCCTAAGTGGATTTTTCGGAAACACAAAATAAATGTTTCTTTATATTTAAGGGAGATTCCATGTACCAATTTTTACGTCTGTAACATCTTCAGTTTTTGAGATATAAGTATCCTCTTAAAATATTTCAACCCCTTTTTCACTTATTTTTAACCCCCCCGCCGTAAGTGGATTTTTCGAAAGCAAAAAAATATGCGTTACTTTATTTTTAAGGGAGGCTCCAAATACCAATTTTCACATCCTTAAACTTTTACGTTTTTGAGATATAGACATACTCATTTTAAAAATTCACCCCCGTTTTCACCCCCTTAGCAACGGAATATCCAAAATTTCTCTCTTAGTGAGCACCTGCAATTCAATAGAGAAATGTATCCCCAAAATATCATTCCTTTCTGTTCAGTAGTTTTGGCTCGGCAATGAGGAATCAGTCAGTCAGTCAGTCAGTCAATCAGGACATTTTTTTGTACATAGATTTCGAGTAGCTATAGCAAGCCTGGTGCAGCCTTTGTGTGGCAGACCTTCCGATGAGGGTTGGCGTCCTTGGTGTTTACGGAGAACTGCGTTTTATTTTGGTGGAACTTAGTGTTGTGTGTGGTGTACGATTTCCAGGAATGTTTGGGGTAACACAAACTCCCAGTCCCCGGGCCAAGGGAATTAACCTTTTAAAATTAAATTCCCCGACCCGGCCGGAAACCGAACTCCATGTCCTCTAAATCGAAGGCGCAACGGTCACCATTCAGCCAAGGAGCCGTACTATCGGCGATAAAAATAAGCCACAATGATACACTTAATTGTCTTTTAAGCGTCAAATGCACTTTTACAGCATTTGGCCATATTTTGGGTTTATCGTTATTATGAAAATCTAACGTCTGTAACGATAGTGTTAATTGTTGAAAAATATCTGGGAATTAGCAACAGTTATCTTATGACGACGTAGATTGACCTAGTGTAAGCACTGTGTAAATATACCAAAACTTATATATGCTTAAGAAAACTCTGTATACCGAAAATGATGTTTTGTCTACACGAACAGAATTTCACGCTCTAAAAACCTATTTTTCACATCAGGCAGATGCTGCGGCTGTACCTTAATTAAAGCCATGGCCGCTTCCTTCCCAACCCTAGCCCATTCCCATCCTTGTGTATTCGCAAACCTTCGATGTGTTACTGCAACGTTGAATCACTAGCAAAAAATATAAAAATCCACATATTTTATTAACACGTTCAGTATATGAATATATCAAATATTAGAATATCGGTACTTCTGTACGATGTCCTGACAGATCTGCCCACGAAGTTTCATTGCAGTCGACGCCTTCGATACATCTCGATCCATTTAAAACTACAGCAAAAAATTACTGTTTCTTGGGTATATAAATATTATTTTACGACAGAACGAGTAGTACCAGTAAGTTTATGATATGTTTATTGATGATAATAACAATGGCATATGGCCTCCGGTGACGCATGATGAAGTCTTCCGTGTTGGCGTCCATGGGCATCGTGAGAACAGGGCTCTATCTAGGATGAATTCTTATGTTGAAGTCGGCATACACACCTAGCTCCCAAACCAAAGGATTAACCAATCGTTGATCCTGCTGGGAATCAAACTCGGGACCCTTTTGACCAAAGGCCACCATACTTAGCAATTATCCACGGAGACGAACTGATCATCCTACCAAGTTATATTGCAATCGGTCTGATGCAGCTGAAACAGTCAGCACAGTCCGTTGTATTTTTCTGAGTGTGCGGCTAGATGGTGTGTGACTTTCAGTTCAGTGGCTCCTCGTCTTGAGAGGAAAATTCCGTTCCAAAGACCATGAACTGATAATTTATGGAATTGCCAAATGCTGTCATTTGACGCGCGCTTTTCTTCAAGAAAAATGTATCGGAAGAGTTCTGACAAACGAGCACAACAGGAACCTGGGGTACCCAACATACCAGTGCAAACCACAGTGTCCTCTGCATAGTACCGGAGAAACTCTCTTCATCAAGTAGTATCTCTTGAGACCCTCTTAAATGGCAGAACTACATAACTGGGCAAATAAGGTAGTAGTTATCTTTTAATCTAATAATACAATTAGCCCCAGTGATGTCCTTGGAGGTGAAGTATTTTAGCCGCATATACGCTACTAGGATTGAAACTACCCCTTTGATATTTATGGCTTACTATAAAAAACAATATATTTGGGCTCCTTACAACGTCGCTTACTTTCTACGAATGCGAAATTGTGGATAGTCCGACCGGAACCCCTGACAGAGGGATTTACCTGTGGGGAAAGGCAAATGATCATAAACATGTCTTTCAATAAATTCATTAGTCCGACTCGTTGGCTGAATGGTCAGCGTACTGGCCTTCGGTTCAGAGGGTCCCGGGTTCGATTCCCGGCCGGGTCGGGGATTTTAACCTTCATCGGTTAATTCCAATGGCTCGGGGGCTGGGTGTTTGTGCTGTCCCCAACATCCCTGCAACTCTCACACCACATATAACACTATCATCCACCACAATAACACGCATTTACCTACACATGGCAGATGCCGCCCACCCTCATCGGAGGGTCTGCCTTACAAGGGCTGCACTCGGCTAGAAATAGCCACACAAAATTATTATTAATAAATTAATTTCAAATTGTTAACGATTAATTCATTTGCAACTAACGAATCGTGTACGAGAGACAACTGTATGGAATTTAGAGTCGAGAAGTGCAGAAATCAGTGCATCAAAAGGGGGCAAACTGACTCAGGGCCTATGCAACTACCGCGAATGATATAATCAGCTCTCTAGAGTATGATGAGATGAGGCCTGTTTCATAAATGAGCCTTCCATATGTTATTAATAATCTTGGCCATCCCACTATTAACCTTCTATATGTCTCTCAGTAATGGCAATCCATTAATACTTCACATCACAGCCTGCAATATCACTTCGACCATCATACTCTAACGCCTCTATTTCATAATATGTCGCTCTGTCATGGCCATCAATCAATACTTCACATCACAGCCTGCAAGATCACATCGACCATCATACTCTAACGCCTCTATTTGATAATGTGTCTCTCAGTAATGGCAATCCATTAATACTTCACATCATAGCCTGCAAGATCACATCGACCATCATACTGTAACGCCTCTATTTGATAATATGTCTCTCAGTCATGGCCATCCATCAATACTTCACATCACAGCCGGCACGGTTGCTGCGTAACGTAGCGTCGCACATTTTGTATCACTAATTTCGTGACGCAAATTTTGAGATGACACCAAGCCATAAGCTGATGATGATGATGATGATGCTTGTTGTTTAAAGGGGCCTAACATCGAGGTCATCAGCCCCCCAAGCCATAAGGCGTATTTATTTCAAAATCCCACTTGCAATCAATCAATCAATCAATCAATCAATCAATCAATCAATCAATCAATCAATCAATCAATCAATCAATCAATCAATCAATCAATCAATCAATCAATCAATCAATCAATCAATCAATCAATCACTACTGATTTGTATTTAGGGCAGTCGCCCAGGTGGTAGATTCCTTGTCTGTTGTTTTCCTAGCCTTTTCTTAAATGATTTCAAAGAAATTGGAAATTTATTGAACATCTCCCTTTGTAAGTTATTCCCATCCCTAACTCCTCTTCCTAAAAACGAATATTTGCCTCAATTTGTCGTCTTGAATTCCAGCTTTATCTTCATATTGTGATCTTTCCTACTTTTAAAGACACCAAAAACCAAAACCAAACCTCATGGCACTACAGCCCTTGAAGGGCCTTGGCCTAGCAAATGACCGCTGCTCAGTCCAAAGGCCTTCAGATTACGAATGTGTCGTGTGGTCAGCACAACGAATCCTCTCGGCCGTTATTCTTGGCTTTCTAGACGCGTGCCGCTATCTCACCGTCAGATAGCTCCTCAATTCTAACCACGTAGGCTGAGTGGACCTCGAACCAGCCCTCAGATCCAGGTAAAGATCCCTGACCTAGCCGGGAATCGAACCCGGAGCCCCCGCGTAAGAGGCAGCCACTCTACCCCTACACCACGGGGCCGGCTTTTAAGGACACCACTCAAAGCTATTCATCTATTGATATCAATGTAAAGAAAGGATGTAATCATAGTACTGCACTTGAAAATGATTATTCAATATAGCATTTAGCGGAATAGAATCCAAACACAGTACATTGTTAATTACATTCTAGTATACTGCAGCTGTAAGAAATAAAAATGTGGAAACATAAAATAAACTACAAAAGATAAATGCTGTAAGCAATTTTGTATTTATTCTGTACACTGCGTTGTTTTTTGGTTGCTAATAAAAGGAAAACAAAATAATCTTCATACAGGCACGAATGCCCTTGTAGAAGTGGAACGTAAAGGCTTCCACTATCCGTAACTTGTTGGGGTAGACTGGTAAGCTGTATGCCCCGCCACCTTTGTCCCTCAGGAATTAACATGGTACTCATTTTTGGTGTATGCTAAGTGAACCCCAGGGCCGTGTGCACCTCCGAAATTGGAAATCTCATTTATTTTTTCGGCTCACTGGCGGGGAATCGAACCTACGTCCTTCCGGGTGAACAGAGCAAGCCTTTACCGCCTTGTCCAAGCAGCTCCTCGTAGCTGTTAGTACTGTTGCTGAAACTATGAACCATATATTGTCGTTGCGCCTCGAAATACCGTTATGTGACAATCTTGAGGGGAGGAATACCAACCCGCAGCACACGTATCACTTAGAACGAAACTTCGTTGATACAGTTCATGCAATACTGAGCCTTTCTGGTCAGAGTTATAAGCTAAAATCGTATCACATAGCGGTTTTATAAATGCAACGACGATATACAGAATTACTCTATATACTGCATATAGATTTCTTTTCGGATACCTAATCCGAACATTTCCGAATACGAACAGACCTCAGCCCCAATTACTGATTACAGGAGTTGTACTGTAATATACGATTTAAACAATATGATATTTGTTACTAAATAGATTTTACGTAAATACAATTTGAATTACAATATGTCAAACCACCTGGGGACTAAGCTCAGAAATTTTGAAGATCATATATCGTGGAGATGTTGAACCAATGGTGCTTTATTGCGTAACTGCTTTCGAACATGTTCTGCATAAAAAATGGGCGCAACAGAAATTGTCTCAAACTCAAAGCGGTTTCGTATTACGCATCACGCGCGCTTACCGTACAATATCGACTGACGCTGCCCTTATTATTTCTGGCATAGAACCTCTGCATCTCACAGGACTCAGCATGTCAACTTCTGTCAACTTTAAGAAGAACAGAATACATCCCCGGGATTTGGAAGGAGTAGAACTTGAACTCCCAGTACATCATACTGCCGCCGGACATCCAGCAGATTATATAAGCTCTGTATTTTACCACCCAATGTACCAGAGATCACAGCCATTCAATATACACAGATGGTTATCGCATTTCCAGCAGCGAAACACTAGTGGGCTGCGCCTTCGTGGTATATGAGGGTGAAGACGAAGTTCATTCTGAGAAAATAAAACTAACTGTTCTGTGTTTCAAGCCGAGCTGCTTGCAATATTGAAAGCAGTCGAGTGGTGCATAAACAAAAATACGTGTGCGATTATACTCAGTGACTCACAAGCGGCACTGAACTCCATAAAAGATAAATATAATTTACACAATTTGGCAATACATGTGAGAGAGAATATTTCAAAGTACAATAACTATATACTGTATGTTTCGGTTGGGTGCGAGGTCATTCCACCATAAAAGGGAACGAAAGAGCTTACCAATTGGTCAAAGAAGCTTGTAATTCTAACTTGTCAGAGAGTTATATTAAATGCCCAATTTCTTTTGTCAAAAGAACCGTACAGGATGAAATGCTCTCTCGTTCGAATAAAATGTGGTTAGCAAGCAAAAATGGCTTAGTAACCAAAGACTTGTTCTTTCCAAATGTATATAGTAGACTGGGATGTAAATATATAGTGTGCAACTTTTATTTAACTCAAGTGCTATCAGGTCATGGTAAATTCAATGTTTACTTCGAGCGATTCAAAATTCCAACACAAAACGGCTCACAGTGCTTCTGCACTGAAGACATTCAAACTGTAGAACACATTCTGTTCAACTATCCTGTTTTTGAGAGAGCACGTTTTGAACTTAAGATGCATTTGTTAACTTGCAGTTGCTTTTTTAAAAAATCACTAAATTTCATATTTTACACCTCTGTGGTGTAGTGGTTAGTGTGATCAGCTGCCACCCCAGGAGGCCCGGGTTCGACTCCCGGCTCTGCCACGAAATTTGAAAAGTGGTACGAGGGCTGGAACGGGGTCCACTCAGCCTCGGGAGGTCAACTGAGTAGAGGTGGGTTCGATTCCCACCTCAGGCATCCTGGAAGTGGTTTTCCGTGGTTTCCCTCTTCTCCAGGAAAATGCCGGGATGGTACCTAACTTAAGACCACGGCCGCTTCCTTCCCTCTTCCTAGTCTATCCCTTCCAATCGTCCCATCCCCCACCAAGGCCCCTGTTCAGCATAGCAGGTGAGGCCGCCTGGGCGAGGTACTGGTCTTTCTTCCCAGTTGTATCTCTCGATCCAGAGTCTGAAGCTCCAGGACACTGCCCTTGAGGCGGTAGAGGTAGGGTCCCTCGCTGAGTCCGAGAGAAAAGCCAACCCTGGAGGGTAAACAGAGTAAGAAAGAAAGAAAGAATTATCTTGAATTTTTTATAGGCAGGCCTACTTCGTGGATGAGTTCACATTTCTCGGCATGTGGCTGTACATGGGCATTACAGATGATTAGAGTAGGGGCTGCCTGGCCGAGGCGGTAAAGGCGTGCTCGGTTCGCCCGGAAGGACGTGGGTTCGAATCCCTGTCAGGAAGTCGTAAAATTTAAGAAACGAGATTTCCACTTCCGGAGGTGCATATGGCCCTAATGTTCACTCAGCCTACACCAAAAATGAGTACCAGGTCAATTCCTGGGGGCAAAGGTGGCCGGGCGTAGAGGTAACCACTCTACCCCATCTCGTGCCGAGGTTAACAATGGTGGAAGCCTTTACCTTCCACTCCTCCAAGGTCCTTCATAGCCTGTAGGGAGGTGACTTTGCTTTTGCAGATGATTAAAGCACTTGTTCCCCCCTAACATAATGTAGGTAACTTCACCTACAAATAGTTTGATTGTGAGAGCTAAATATTCACCATCAGTGTACTATTCCTAACTTATTTGTACTGTTTTTTCGCACTTCAGGTAATACGTGTTTTCCGCAAGTGATCTTAAAGGTTACATATCGGAGTATACGAATTCTAGACTTGGTTAATGATATTCTGCGTTTCTATGCACCACCAAGTATTCCATCGCACTGGAGACAAACAAATATACCAGCCACATTATTCTTCTGTCCAAAATAAGGAAATTGAGATCATGCCTTCTATGCTATTTAATTTTGGATCCTATTTAAACAAATGAGTTATTTATTAGCCAACAACAATGAATTTTAACTGTATCGTCAATAAAAGACAAGCTTACATTGATTTTTAACAGGAAGTCGATTGCGGAGACTCTCGAGTCCTCAGAGTTACGATTGATTACTTCTAACTGCCGAATGTTTCGTGATATATCTCGTAATATGCATTGCAAAAGGACTGTACCGCAGAGTATATAAATTCGTCAGAAAAAATTTAAACAGAAGCCGCTCAAGTATCATTTAAAACTGCTTGTTCTGAACAGAAGTTCAAGTACAACTGATAGGGTCTATAGAATGTAATGAAAATGATTAGTCGACTTGAGGTCAAACACAGTTTTCACCGCAGCATACAAAATGAAACCACCTCTTATATTAGTAATGACAGAGCATAAATTATGAAGTCCGTATTTCTCCTTGACTCTGCTTCATAAGCAACAGATTTTAAACTCCAAAAAGTACACCTAGCTAAAAAAAGATCATGGCGCAACATCCCCAAGGGCCTTGGCCTACCAAGCGACCGCTGCTCAGCCCAAAGGACTGCAGATTACGACGTGTCGTGTGGTCGGCTCGACCGTTATCCATGGCTTTCTAGACCGGTATAGCTACATATGCAAATAGAGAAACCAAACAGCAATCGATTCTTCCTTTATTAGAGCGACATAGAACAGGAGGGAAGCCACCTGGCGAGAAATTATGGTCCCAGCTTCGGGATATAACATGCTTTTCAGATTCGGGGAGGATCGGTACCTTTGAGACAGGATGAAATCTGGTAGCAGTCACCTCACTGTCGCACCAACTACCAACCAGCATGGAGTCCACTGTCCACCAGTTGAAGTAATCGACTACAAGGGTAGGTCTGTCTAGAGCTTCAGTGGCCTGGGTTCCACTGTGTACAGTAAGTGTTATGCTATGTAAAGTTGTTAACGATATTTTAAGAACGGTTTCCTCAGCCATTATAGGAGGGTGAAAGACACTGTACGAGGTGTTGTCCAGAGAACAACCCTCGTTCCATACACCCTCAGTCCTTCTTTATAAATTAAAAAGTGTATTATCCCATTTAGTTATATATCTACTGTCGCGTAAAATGTAGTGTGTGAACGTTTAGAAGTAATCCCTCGTACCATTGATATCCCCTCGAACATAAAATCTAAATGCGTCACTAGTTTCAAAGTCCGACTCAATGGCTGAATGTCCAGCGTACTGGCCTTCGATTCAGAGAGTCCCGGGATCGATTCCCGGCCGGGTCAAAGGGCATTTAACCTTCATTGGTTAATTCCAATGGCTCGGTGGCTGGGTGTTTGTGCTATCCCCAACATCCTTGCAACTCACACACCACGCATAACGCTATTCTCCACCACAATAACACGCAGTTACCTACAAATGGCAGATGCCGCCCACCCTCATCGGAGAGTCTGCCTTACAAGGGCTGCATCCGGCTAGAAATAGCCACACGAAATTATTACTAGTTTCAAAAGCGCGAAAAATCGAAAGGAAGTTTCATACGAAATAACAGGTGGTTCATTTCGAATTATTTGTCTTCATATTGCATTATATTTGGAGTACCAACATAACGCTCATATTACTGATATCTGGTATGTTAAAATCGTATTAGGCCTATGATCAACCATCGAGTCTGCTAAGGAAGGCATCCGTTCCGCGGAATTACTGTCACAAGGTATCGGTCTTTAATTATTACACAATTCAGTGGTTTTCTCCCAGTCACTCCATGTGAGATTTGTGCTGGACAAAGCGGAGGCGAGACAAGTTTTTCTTCGGGTTCTCCGGTTTTCCCTGTCATCTTTCATTCCAGCAACACTCTCCATTATCATTTCATTTCATCCGTCAGTCATTAATCATTGCCCCAGAGGAGTGCGACAGGCCTCGGCAGCCGGCACAATTCCTATCCTCGCCGCAAGTTAGGGGCTTCATTCATTCCATCACTGACCCGGTCAATGACTGGAAAACAGGTTGTAAGTTTTCATTCATTTTCAGTGGTCTTCTATTTAAATTATTGAATTATAACACCAAATATAACTATTCTTATTCACGTAATGGAACGACAAGAAATGTCAATCGAGCGAGCTGATCGTGTGGTTAGGATCGCGTAGCTATAATATTGCATTCGGGAGATGGTTGGTTCGAATCCCACTATCGGCAGCCTTGAAGATGGTTTTCCGTGGTTTCCCATTGTCACACCAGGCAAGTGCTTGAGCTGTACCTGAATTAAGGCGCGGCCGCTACCTTCCCAGTCCTATCCCTTTACCATCCTAGTGTGGCCGAAAACCTTCGATGTGTTAATGCGACGTTAAATCATTAGAAAGAAAAGATATGTCAACACAAGATCCATTTCAGCGTTTGCTTCAATAAGAAATGCCCGCAGGCAACGGTGACAGATTTAACAAATTCTTTATTCACTAGGTGCTGCGGTCCATAAAGGTTTGAAACAATGCTGACTGTTTTCTGTGGCCGTTCTATGAGTAGCTTTTGCTTACTGCCACATGACATCTTATAAGGAAACTGCATAAGTTTTTCTGGCCTTCGTGCAGAAAAAAAAAATCTGCACATTTCAGATACCTGACAACAATTTAAAGTGCTTTTGCCGAAATTTCACAAGGTAGAAGTTACAATGACAGTGTTCAGAAAATAGATGGACATTGAATATTTACAGTCTCCCCATTACGTCACAATGTCAACAAGAGGTAGAAAATGAAATACATTTCTTCATATAAATACACCCAAACATCTTCAGTAGGCGGTGGCAAGTGAACAGATAACGTATTTACCTGTTTGTATACCTTCCTTAAAGAAATGTCGGGCCAAGTATAGCCCAAGGCGCATGTTTTGAACAGAAAACGATTTTCGCAAAGCATATGCAATTATTACCAACGTCACCTTCAACGGATTCAATGAATTTCTTCGTATAACAAACTGCATAAATGTCATTCGATAGAAAGTTGCTCGTAAGTACAAAATTGCGTCGTGTGTCCAGAAGTACCTATGCTAATTAAAAACTGCAAGTCGTACTGCAAAAATAGAATATCTGAAGTGATATTTCAATGGCAGTTAAACTAATAATGGAAATTATTGCAGCAAAGTGTTAAAGTGATTATATAACAGCTTACCAGTTTCAATATGAAACGTCATACGATGAAGTTTGCTAATATCCTTGCAGTGTTTCGTAGCACAACGTTAGCACACCTTCCCGCTGCAACACATTCACACACACTGACGATTGAACAAGAAAAAGACTCTCCAGAACAAACACGGGAACGGGTTTTTGAGGTGCTGTACCCAAAGAGTTTATATTGCAAAGACATCCTACTTGATACATACGTAGTACTTACCTTTCTGTTACGTACTGCTACTCCTGAAGCAATTGATCTTCTTTGACCTCACTGACGTGATCTTCTGGCGAGACAGCAATGAGTTACGGGATTCCTTGAAGGAGCCTGTAGTACAGTATATTCCACGTCGATAGTGTGCGGCTGTCACAACTCATTTTTATTTTTATTCCATTCATTCGTTTTAAAAGTTTAACTAGTTTAAAATTACACTCGTTGAAAATTTGTTTCACAGGGAGAGCAAGAGAGAAAGAGAATCTGTAGATTACTGCGCGCGCGCGCAATCGTGTGGGAGAAAGAGCGAGCTAGGAAGGAAAAAGAAAAAGACCGAAGGGAGAGTCACGAGAGTAGTACAGAGATCAGCAGCTTAACACTTCTTCAGCATTTGACGACACCTTTGCGAACCACATTGTCAAGCCCGTATTAAGGGTGCTTGGCACCTTGTGCACAGCCTATTCTGCGCCCCCTCCTATCGCATTATAAGTGAAGCCTTATAGGACAGTAATAAAACTCGATATTTAAGGATTAAGGGTAGTTGATTACTGATCTACAAAATCAGCATTCGTAAGTTTAGATTATGAGGGGAATTGTTAAGAACATATCCTATGGAACTACAAAAAAAACGTGAAATACACAAAAATATACTAAATTCGTATATATAACAACATAATATTACAAATCGCAAGTGATAACGATAATACTGCAACAACGTACATTTGGAAAAGTGAAAAAACTGAAACAAAGTGATACCATTTAACAGTGTTCAAAAATATAACTGTAAAATAAATGAAAACTTCTAATACTGTAATATGAGTGATACCTTACTGTTTTTATTATTCACTTATAAATGCAGTATCTATTTCATTTCAACATAAAAATAAACAGGCCTTGTTGGTGGGGTCATGTGAGGCGAATCGAGGAGGATAAGTCACTATGTAGAATAGATTCAAACATGGAGAGTAAGAGGAGTAGAAGGAGACTAAAGCGACGAAGGTTAGACTTGGTTTCTAATGATAAGACCTGTAGAACTAAACGAGGTCACAGAGTTCGTAGGAAATAGAGGATTGTGGAGGCGCATACTTAATTCACAGAGGCTTGCAGACTGAACGCTGAACGTATACATCAAGTATGTAGCTTTACGTAACTGTTTATATTACGACGTAATCAACGTGGTCTTAAGTTCTTCTGCTGGAACACAGTATTGCCGGCCCCGTGGTGTAGGGGTAGTGTGCCTGCCTCTTATCCGGAGGCCCCGAATTGGATTCCCGGCCAGGTCAGTGATTTTTACCTGGATCTGAGGGCTGGTTCGAGGTCCACTCCGCCTACCTGATTACAATTGAGGACCTACCTAACGGCGAGATAGCGGCCCCGATCAAGAAAGCCAAGAATAACGGCTGAGAGGATTCGTTGTGCTGACCATACGACACCTCGTAATCTGCAGGCCTTCGAGCTGAGCAGCGGTCGCTTGGTAGGCCAAGGCCCTTCAAGGCCTGTAGTGCCATGGGGTTTTTGGGGGAGACACAGTATTAGCCGGTCTCGTTGTCTAAGAATAGAGAGCCTGCCTCTTACCCGCAAGCCCCATGTTCGATACCCGACCAGTTCAGGGATTTTTACTTGGATATGAGGGCTCAGCCTACATGAGAACAGTTGAGGGGCTAACTCACGGTGAGGTAGTGACCAAGGTCGCACTGACTACGCGTCACCTCGTAATCGCGCTGAGAAGAGGTCCATCGGTTGAGGACCTTATACGAAGTGAATGGAGAATTGTTAGAAGTTCCAGTGCATAAAAGAAAGGGTGCTAAACGTAAAGTGGATAATTACAGGCCAGTCAGCTTGACGTTTCTTGTTTGTAAGCTCCGGGAAATCTTTCTTTCTGATTACATTAGACAGGTTTGCGAATTTTTTTTTTTTTTGCTAGGGGCTTTACGTCGCACCGACACAGATAGGTCTTATGGCGACGATGGGATAGGAAAGGCTTAGGAGTTGGAAGGAAGCGGCCGTGGCCTTAATTAAGGTACAGCCCCAGCATTTGCCTGGTGTGAAAATGGGAAACCACGGAAAACCATTTTCAGGGCTGCCGATAGTGGGATTCGAACCTACTATCTCCCGGATGCAAGCTCACAGCCGCGCGCCTTTACGCGCACGGCCAACTCGCCCGGTGGTTTGCGAAATTACTAACTGGTTTGATAGAATGCAGTTCGGGTTTCGTAAAGGTGAGGCTCAACTAGTAGGATTCTAGCAAGATATAGCAGATATTTTAGAGACAGGACGTCAAATGATCTGCATCGGTATTGACCTATCGAAGGCTTTTGATAGGGTAGTTCATGGGAGACAGCTGACCAAAATGGAGGCATCTGCACTAGACAAAAGAGTGGTTGAATGGGTGGCTACATTTCTAAAAGACAGAACGCAGGGCATTAGAGAAGGTGCATTATCCGATCCTGAATGATTTACGACAAAAGAGTAATGTTGCGAAAATATTGCAATTTTTGTGCTGGGAAGACTTGGGAGTGAGGAGGCGAGCTGCCCGACTACTACTGTGTTCCGAGCTTTTAGTGGAGAGGTGGCGCGAATGCATCTATTGTGGCCTGGTGCCAGTCTTTCTAGCTGGCGTCCTGCGCGCGTGTGTTTGTGGGCGTGGTTTTGGTGATGATAAAGAGATGGGGAGAATGTGAAACACGATGTCAGCACATAGCCTACCCTTGCTCAAGGTTTAATGTCTCCATCGGACGGACTAATCAGCATTAACAGCGCTATGAACACTGCAGCAAAGCAAAGCAGTCATCTCCGCACAGGCCATGAAGTCCCTTGGAGGGGTGGAAGGTAGAAGCTTCCACTATCCGTAACCTCGGTACTTGATGTGGTAGAATGGATAGCTCTATGCCCGGTCGCCTTCGCCCACAGGCATTAACCTGGTACTCGTTTTTTGGTGTAGGCTGAGTGAACCTCAGTACCATATACACTTCCGGAAGAGGAAATCTCATTTCTTAAAATTTTCGACTTTCTGACTGGGAACCGAACCCACGTCCTTCCGGGTGAACCGAGCACGCCTTTACCCAGGATTTTTGGCACTCAATCTAGTGATTATAAATTGTATATCACCACCTCTCGGTTACGTGCCGGATGCGATCACGCCACAATCGTGCCGCTAGCGACCGACTGGATTAAGCATCGTGCCGCATGTGACCAATCAATCAATCAATCAATCAATCAATCAATCAATCAATCAATCAATCAATCAATCAATCAATCAATCAATCAATCAATCAATCAATCAATCGCCATTGATCTGCATTTAGGGCAGTCGTTGAAGTAGCAGATTGCCTATCAGTTGTTCACCTAGTATTTTCTTAAATAATATCAGAGAATTGGATATGTATCGAACATTTCCCTTGATAAATTATTCCAATCCCTAACTCCTCTTCCTGTACACGAATATTTGCCTCAATTTGTCCTCTTAAATTCCAACTTCGTCTTCATATTGTGGTCTTTCCTACTTTTAAAAACACAACCTAAACTTACTCGTCTACTAATGTCATTCGACACCATCTCTCAACTGAGAGACGGAGCATACCGCTTAGTCGAACAGCTCGTCTACTTTCTCCGAAGTCTTAGCGTAACGGTGCAAGCTAGAGCTCTCTAAAGACTAGGTATGCTCGCCCGCCATTATGGTTCATTCCTGCACTACGTTGGTAAGGCAGTTGACCACCCCAGCCTTGTACATCCCTCTTTTTTTACTGTTCTCCATGTACTCTCCAAACCAAACCAAACCAAACCAAACCCCACTGCGCAACCGCCCTGAAGGGCCATGGCCTACCAACTGACCGCTGCTCAGCACGAAGGCCTGCAGATTACGAGGTGTCGTGTGGTCAGCACGACGGATCCTCTCGGCCGTTATTCTTGGCTTTCTAGACCGGGGCCGCCATCTCACCATCAGATGGAGAACTCTAATCACGTAGGCTAAGTGGACCTCGAACCAGCCTCAGATGCAGGTAAAAATCCCTGACGTGGCCGGGAATCGAACCCGGGGTCTCCGGGTAAGAGGCAGGCACGCTACCCCTACATCCCGGGAGCATGTACTCTCACTGGATAAATATTAGAAAAAATAGCTTTCTAATAAATCAGTAAGCCTTCGCCGCGGCACCGTCAAATGAAATGAGGGACACCGTGGAATTGATACAGGCAACTCTTATACATAAATCGTGGACTTTGACGTGGTAATCGGTCAGTGTCGAAGATATATAAATTGTGATAGAAGATTTTGATACCATATGATCTCGGTCGGTATTTCATGCTTGCGTGAAACTGATTCAGCGCTATTTTCATGTTGTCAAAATAATAAGAAAAATATTCTTCGAACAAAAATAACGCTGAAATGTGATGTACGAAGATAAATACACACAAGTAGCTGGGATTCTTTAAGTTTATTTCTTTCTTCTAAAATTTAGTCCCTTTCATTATTTACCAGTATTTAAAAAAAGGCATTCTGTGTGCAAAATAAACTTAATTTTTGGTAAGTGTTATGAATCTCACCAGCTTATGCAGTTGTATGAACAGAGGACTTTAGTTTATTCAACCGAACATTCATGAAGCAAATGTTATGTTTTATAAATTACATTCAGGAACAAAATGAGAATTGAGTAACTACTTCTATAGCTGAATCTTCTCTCCTAACCTGAAGTATTGCACTGATAATCAGTCACCAATGACTTGTAAGAGGAGTGACCCACGAGCTGTGGAGAATATTGAAATTTTTTATTTTGGAAAAGGTAACAGTACTTTTTTTATATTTTTTTTTACAGAGATTCCCCTGGTTTGAGGAGAAGTAGTATGATTTCTCAACACGATTCACTTCATTATACTTCAAAGGGTTGCAACATGGTTAACTTGCTCAGGTAGCACATTTAAAAAAAATGATACTTATTAACTAATATTTTACAAATTTACTGTCTCCTTTTATTACAGTATTTATAAAACAATAACATTCCATTCCTTGTTAACGTTTTTCTCTCCTATTCCGAACCAGTCCCATACATTTAATTTTCCGCACATTCTTGTTAAAGCCCACAACAGCATAGGATAGAATTTTGAAGAAGTATCTAACATTTTTTCTTTTAAATTACAGCACGTTGGAGAACATGTACTGGTACATTTATCATTCAAATTTTTCTCCATTACAAGATTTGTACCATTTTGCATTATACGTATAATATTTATAGTCCCTATGAAGACCTCACAGTCACAAATTAATTTCATAACTTCACAATCTGGTTTCTTTAGACCGCCCAAATTTAAAAATAAATCGAGTGTTTCAGAGCTTGAGTCAGAAAGCTCATAGTTTAAAACTTGTCTGCATACAGGCCTACCACAGATCTTGGTTTTCAATAATGCATCTGTTGTAGGCCTACTACGACCAATGTTAAACAAATTATTTCTGTGATATGGATTTAGTTTTAACAAATATTGTAACTGTGGTGTTTGTATGTTGAACTCCTGTTGCCGGACTTTGGAGGCAGAACTGAATATTGTATGATCAATGTGACTGTATTAAGGGGTACCGTATAGTAATGTCACTGGGAGCTGGCTGTAGGTTTAAGTCACCAGTTGAAGTAGAAGGTGTAGCAGAGGCAGTGGAGGCATAATCTGTATCCCACAGTAGAGACATTACTACAATTAGGTGCAGAACAACCCACCATTATGTAATAAATATCCACACCAATATCAATCAATCAATCAGTCAATACTGATCTGCATTTAGGGCAGTCGCCGAGATGGCAGATTCTCTATCTGTTGTTTTCCCAGCCCTTTCCTTAATGATTTCAAAGAAACTGGAAATTTATCGAACATATCCCTTGGTAAGTCATTCCAATTCCTAACTCCCCTTCCTATAAATGAATATTTGCCCCAGTTTGTCCTCTTGAATTCCAACTTTATCTTCATATTGTGATCTTTCCTACTTTTATGAACGCCACTCAAACTTATTCGTCGACTAATGACATTCCACGCCATATCTCCGCTGACAGCTCGGAACATACCACTTAGTCGAGCAGCTCTTCTTCTTTTTCCCAATTCTTCCAGGCCAAACTTATTCTGTGATTAAAGCAATACGTTCAATGTGACGAAGCGAGCGCTCGTTGCGCATGTATGAACCAAAATGGCGGCTAAGCATACCCATCTTATAGAGCCTTAGTGCAAGCTATAGACCTTAAAATTACGGCATTGTGCCCCTCTCCCCAAGGTCTATTGTGTTCATTTGGTGCATCACGCTGTAGGCCTTCTTACTGGAATGTGCTTTGATTATGTAACATGATCTCACGAAACTTCAAAGATTCTGAATAAATACTACAACTTTTTATGTTTACCTTGAACGCTTTCAAAATGTATTTTTTTTAGCGCATTATAGTGCTGGGAGCGTCCGAAGACATGTTTCTTTTTTTTTTGCTAGTTGCTTTACGTCGCACCGACACAGATAGGTCTTATGGCGACGATGGGACAGAAAAGGGCTAGGAGTGGGAAGGAAGCGGCCGTGGCCTTAATTAAGGTACAGCCCCAGCATTTGCCTGGTGTGAAAATGGGAAACCACGGAAAACCACTTTCAGGGCTGCCGACAGTGGGGTTCGAACCTACTATCTCCCGAATACTGGATACTGGCCGCACTTAAACGACAGCAGCTATCGAGCTCGGTGAAGACATGTTCGGCTCGCCAGATCTGTAGCTGCATTTTCCGGTGCCCGCCATAGAAGTGAGCTGCATGTACCGCTGTGTGAGGGTGTAGGTGTAGTTGTGCGGCTAAGAATTGGAAGGAAGTGGCCATGGCCTTCAGAAGACTACCATCCTGGTATTTTTCTGGAAATGAAAATGGAAAACCATGGAAAACCATTTTCGAGAATGGCCGACGGGGGATTCTAACCCAGCCGTCTCCCGAGGTAGCCGTAACCGGCCGTGCTGTAGGCTAACTCAGTGAGGTAACCTTTTTGGTACCTTCTTCCAGACATGGAAACGCAGCTCCATACATGGGCATGTTGTAAGATGACGTAAACGCATCACCATATTTCCGTGCTGTAAAAACTACCAGTTTCCCATAGGAGTGTTACGTGAAGTAGAGACAGGAGTGGTTCAAGTGACGTTGCATTTAGTGCTGGTACTTCACAGTAAAGTTCTTCAAAAGCAACTTAGGAAGCTGCTGCTCTGTCATTTCCGTTCCCCGAAAATCCAGGGATGCCCAAGAACTGTACTTATAGATGAGATAACTGTAAAACAAGTTATCTTTGTTAAAATATAACTGAACTTGGCTTATTCCAGTTCCGATATTCAGTGCTGAATTATCTAATTGTACATTTTCCCGCACATTTTTAGGGTTTTGACCTAAAACATCTCTTGCGTCATTTATGTTTTTTTTTTTTGCTAGTTGCTTTACGTCGCACCGACACAGATAGGTCTTATGGCGACGATGGGACAGGGAAGGGCTAGGAGTGGGAAGGAAGCGGCCGTGGCCTTAATTAAGGTACAGCCCCAGCATTTGCCTGGTGTGAAAATGGGAAACCACGGAAAACCATCTTCAGGGCTGCCGACAGTGGGATTCGAACACACTATCTCCCGGATGCAAGCTCACAGCCGAGCGCCCCTAACCGCACGGCCAACTCGCCCGGTGGGACAGAGTTTGAGGGAAAGAGAGCAAGAGGCAGACCCAGAGCAAGACGGACAGACTTGATCAAGACCAGTATAAGAAGGAACCTTGAATGAAAAAGAATTACGGAAGAAAAACGGTGGAAGCGGAGTACCATAAATTTCCCAACACGGCTGAAAATGATGATGATGATGATGATGATTAAGTTTCACTGACTGTAGTAGGAGTAAGCAGGAGTTAAGTTTACAAGTCTTGTCTTCGCAGTCATCCCCTTGTGGGTGGGGAACGCAGACGAAGAATATACCCACGGCATTTCCTGCCTGTCGTAAGAGGCGACTAAAAGGGGCGGCCAAAGGATGATGGCATTGGAACCATGAGATTACATGTGATTAGTAGCATTAAGTGAGGAACCCCATGGGTTGAAGTTACTTGCGATTAGTACCATTATGTGAGGGATACCATGGGTATAGGCGTTGCCTGTGATTATTACCATCCTGTGCGTTCCACCGAGGTGGAGGAGCGGGCGCGCGGCATCACGGACTGGCGTCCGTGCGGGAGGAGCTGCCGTGAGTCGCGCTGAATTGCTTTGGATCCCCTCTATTCAGAACGGGTCTGCGCTACTTATGAGTAGTACCACTATATGTCCGCCTCCACGGCTAAATGGCTAGCGTGCTGGCCTTTGGTCACATGGGTCCCGGGTTCGATTCCCGGCAGGGTCGGGAATTTTAACCATAATTGGTTAATTTCGCTGGCACGGGGGCTGGGTGTATGTGTCGTCTTCATCATCATTTCATCCTCATCATGACGTGCAGGTCGCCTACGGGAGTCAAATCAGAAGAAGACCAACATCTGGCGAGCCGTACATGTCCTCGGACACTCCTGGCACTAAAAGCCATACGCCATTTCATTTTTTTTTCAGTACCACTATATGAAGAGCACCATGGGTCTGCGTTTCCTGTGATTGGTACCATTATGTCAGGAACACCACGGGATTGTGCACTGCCCGTGATTAGTACGATTAGGCTATATATGGACTACCATGGGTCTGCGTTGCCTGTGAGTAGTGCCTTCATGTGAGGAACACCATGAGTCTGTGTTACTTGTGGGTGGTGCCATAATGTGTGATACACCGTGGGTCTACAGTCATGCCTTTATGTGAGGAACACCATGAGTCTGTGTTACTTGTGGGTGGTGCCATAATGTGTGATACACCGTGGGTCTACAGTCATGCCTTTGTGTGAGGAACACCATGAGTCTGTGTTACCTGTGGGTGGTGCCATAATGTGTGATACACCGTGGGTCTACAGTCATGCCTTTATGTGAGGAACACCATGAGTCTGTGTTACCTGTGGGTGGTGCCATAATGTGTTATACACCGTGGGTCTACAGTCATGCCTTTATGTGAGGAACACCATGAGTCTGTGTTACCTGTGGGTGGTGCCATAATGTGTGATACACCGTGAGTCTACAGTCATGCCTTTATGTGAGGAACACCATGAGTCTGTGTTACCTGTGGGTGGTGCCATAATGTGTGATACGCCGTGGGTCTACAATCATGCCTTTATGTGAGGAACACCATGAGTCTGTGTTACCTGTGGGTGGTGCCATAATGTGTGATACACCGTGGGTCTACAGTCATGCCTTTATGTGAGGAACACCATGAGTCTGTGTTACCTGTGGGTGGTGCCATAATGTGTTGTACACCGTGGGTCTACAGTCATGCCTTTATGTGAGGAACACCATGAGTCTGTTTTACCTGTGGGTGGTGCCATAATGTGTTATACACCGTGGGTCTACAGTCATGCCTTTATGTGAGGAACACCATGAGTCTGTGTTACCTGTGGGTGGTACCATAATGTGTTATACACCGTGGGTCTACAGTCATGCCTTTATGTGAGGAAAACCATGAGTCTGTGTTACCTGTGGGTGGTGCCATAATGTGTGATACGCCGTGGGTCTACAGTGCCTATGATTAGTACCACTATGTGAGCAACAAAATCAGTATATATGAAGAATACCACGTGAATACCGGCGCCCGTGATTAGTCCCACTAGTAAGGAACACCGTGGGTCTGCGTTGCTTGTGAGTAGTACCCTAATGTGAGGAACACCATGGGTTTGTGTTACCTGCGAGTGGTGCCATTATGTGTGACATAACCATGGGTGTGATTAGTACCACTATAGGAGAAACACCATGGTTCTGCCTTACAAGTGGTTAGAATAATTACTGTTTGAGGGAACGGTGACCTGGATTTTGGACCCCTCTTGACAACAAGAAACATCTCAGAATATGAGGCATTGTGAATTGGATCCAGTGATTGTTTTGGATTCATGGTTATTTTTCCATCAACATACGTTTTAGATTTTAGTCAGTGGATACATTTTGAAGTTTTAATTATCGTCTCATTTCGTTGCACCTCGTACCATTAGGGGTGATGACCTAGCTGTTAGACCCCTTCAAACAACAAGCATCATCATCATCTTCACAGTCAATTCAACATCATAAACACAGTGCTACCCTTTCTCTTTCAAGAGATGGCATAGCCTGATCCAAACTTGGTAACTTCTTTTCGTCATATGACGTGGTTTTGCTCAAGATGAAGGGGTAATGAGAGCTGCTCTTCTCTTGAGCCTGTTATTGCGATCGTTCACATCAAGAATGTAGTGTCTTCTCGTAAATTCGTTTTTGTCGTAATTTTGAGAGTGTCGATGGTATATACGACGTGGAGATTATCTCCATCATTTTTGAAAATTTTGTATGTTTGTCTCTCATTGCATTGATAACTAAAAATTGCTAACCCATATTACCGACATTAGACATATCCAGAATTTTCCTGCACCTGATATTATCTCAACCCACTAAGTAGGAGTTGAGTAATAGCTTTATTGATCGAGCTGGCCGTGCGGTCAGGGTCGAGAAGATGTGAGTTCTCATTCGGGAGATGGTAGGTTTGAATACCACCGTTGGAAGCGCTGAAAATGGTTTTCCGTGATTCCTATTTTCCCACCAGGCAATTTTCCCACCTTACTTAAGACCACAATCGCTACCCCCCAATCCTAGTCCGTTCCCATCTTTCGAAAACCTTCGATGAGTTAATGCGACGTTCAACCAATAGAATATCACTTTCAACGATAATCTATAGGTTTGTCTACACTCTTCTTTTTGAAAATACTCAACTTCTATCAACAAATCAACAGAAAGCATCGCTACTGAGATACTGAGCACATTTTGGTATAGTTTCCAGTGTTCACAAGTTCTGCAAATGCTAGTTGCTTTACGTCGCACCGACACAGATAGGTCTTATGGCGACGATGGGACAGGGAAGGGCTAGGAGTAGGAAGGAAGCGGCCGTGGCCTTAATTAAGGTACAGCCCCAGCATTTGCCTGGTGTGAAAATGGGAAACCACGGAAAACCATTTTCAGGGCTGCCGACAGTGGGGTTCGAACCCACTATCTCCCGAATACTGGATACTGACCGCACTTAAGCGACTGCAGCTATCGAGCTCGGTGTTCTGTAAATGGACACAGTATTAGTGAAGCCGTGGATAAAAGCTAGTATTTCATATTCCGTCCGCCCCTGTGGTGTAGTGGTTCGCGTGATTAGCTGCCACCCCCGGAGGCCCGGGTTCGATTCCCGGCTCTGCCACGAAATTTGAAAAGTGGTACGAGGGCTGGAACGGGGTCCACTCAGCCTCGGGAGGTCAGCTGAGTAGAGGTGGGTTCGATTCCCACCTCAGCCATCCTGGAAGTGGTTCTCCGTGGTTTCCCACTTCTCCTCCAGGCGAATGCCGGGATGGTACCTAACTTAAGGCCACGGCCGCTTCCTTCCCTCTTCCTTGCCTATCCCTTCCAATCTTCCCATCCCTCCACAAGGCCCCTGTTCAGCATAGCAGGTGAGGCCGCCTGGGCGAGGTACTGGTCATACTCCCCAGTTGTATCCCCCGACCAAGAGTCTGAAGCTCCAGGACACTGCCCTTGAGGCGGTAGAGGTGGGATCCCTCGCTAAGTCCGAGGGAAAAACCGAACCTGGAGGGTAAACAGATGATGATGATGCTGATGATGATTTCATATTCCTATGACCGTTGTAGGACTGGCTGTTGGGAGGTGCAGTGGCGAAAGGAGAACTAGTTTTGAAAGTTGAGTCACAGTGCCAATAGCGAACAAAGGAAACTTGAGAACCGTGCAGCTCATGAGCACTGCTTGAGCCATTTGCTCGCGAGCAGGATCGTTATCTGTGTTATTTTCATGCAAAAATCTCTTCTGAACAAGAAACTCTGCTCGCTGTGATGGTAGCAAGTTGCGCAGCCATGATGGAAGCCTATTTAAGTAAGGAATAGAAGCCCCGTCGGTTTTGGTGCACTGAGATGTACAAAAAGCGGAGTGGGTGTGAATTATCAGTTAGTGTTGGAATACTATAATTGAAAATGTAAATATTTATAATTGCAAATAAGGTAAGGGGTGCAGAAATATGATAAATAAGAACAATCGGTTTATCGGCCAGATATGAAGTTTCAGAGCGTTAATGGTCAGTATACAAATTTTACAAGCGAGCGGCTTGGGAGGACGGTTAGGGTCGCGCAGCTGTGAGCTTGCATTCGTGGAGACGGTGGGTTCGAACTCCACTGTCGGCAGCCCCAAATATGGTTTTCCGTGGTTTCCAATTTTCACACCAGGCAAACGTTGGGGCTGTACTTTAATTAAGGCCAAGACCACTTCCCCGCACTCCTAGCCCTTTCCTATCCCATCGTCACCATAAGACCTATCTGTGTCGGCGAGACGTAAAGCAAATTGTAAGAAAATATATTGAAAAGTCCAAGGATGTCGCCTACTGATTTTCATAATTTATTGAACAGAATAGGTCACATAATTTAAAGATAGGAAACGTATCTTTGCTCCCCGATTTCGGCTCAAGACGTGTTCGTGCTTCTTATTTACCTTAACTTTTTAAACTGATTTTTGATTAATTAATTTTTAGTTCGTATACTTTTGAACCACGACCAGTTTTTATATAGAAAATGAAAAATAGTTTCTCCTTTTATAGTACCTATTTATAGTTCTCTTTTTCCCTCACTTTTTTCATTCAGGGATTTGGTCGATTTCTGAATTATGTGTGTACTTAAAATTTCATGTTAGCAGTAATCCTACGTTTCGTTACCACAGGAGATTCATGACACTAGCCTTCAGCATCCGTTTAGAATATCAAAGCAATCCATCGGGGAAATCATTCCGGAGGTCTGTGCAGCACTTGTTGAGGAACTAGCAGGATGACAAGGTAAGGTAAATTAACTAGCTTGATGTATTTTTTACATTATTTATTAAAACTTAATTGATAACGTACATTCTGTATTTTGTTAAAACCATTCCAGTCAAAATGAATTCAAAGTGTACAAAAGTCAAAATGTGATTCCACTTAAACATATTCGTCAAGAGGATCTGAAGACAGCGAAAAGTTTGATTACTGAGAGGGTGAACGGTATAGGATGTGTTTTCCGTACCTGGGTAAAGTTATCATAAGAGAGTCCAGAGGAGGTTGGTGCTTGAAGTGAAGGAGTAATGTAGAAACTTCCTGTTGTGACTGTGTTTGGTGGATGGTAGTGAGTTGCGTCAATTGAGACTGAGAAGAGTATGCAGGGCATACAGGAGCTGACTGATAGGACATGCCTGTAGCTGGACGTCCACCATGCGATGAACTTGGCTGTTGATAACCGTGAAAAGCTTTTCAGGTGTCCTCTCATAGAAGCCTCTATCTGCCTTCATCCAAATATTAACTACGGCCTGCTGAACCCCTCCCTCTGTTTCAGGGGAATTGGTACCTTCGCAGTAGCATACTTTAAATAGGACGTTACCTCGTTGTCCTCAGAGGGAAGTGCATTCAATTTACTGGAAGCTGTTTGCAGTACATGGAAAGCACTGGCCATCATGTCAATACTCTGGTTACGCTCTTTTGTTTCCACTCGTTTTCGTGGTGCTGGGGTTGGCAAAGAGTTCTTCATTTTGAACTGCTGAATGGTTTACCGTTTCACTTCCTTCTCTTGGTATTTGTGTTTCCCAACTATCAACATTCACTATCTTCTAAAAGATACATTAATACATATGATTGAATAGTATGTTTAGTTTTTTAACGCAGTCTTGCCTAAGCCACGGACGAAGGAGGTCGCAGTGAGCTGTGGGTCCCGGGAGGGGAGTGGAGTTCGAGAGTGTGGAGTGTTGGAAGGTCGCCGAGAAGTGGGCCGACAATGATTGGTATAGAGCAGTACAGAGTGACGATAGGAAGATGGCAGAGGAAAATGAAGAAAGAAGAAAAGAAGCCAGGTGGGTGTAAAATGGATATGGAGAGGAAAGGAGAACTATTGTTATCGGCAGCAGTGATTATAATTTTACTATGTATTGGGAGGGTCGAGTTGAACCCAGGCCCGTCATCTAGTAGAAATGAGGAAAGGGAAAATATGGACGCAATCAAAAGAGCTGTAAGAGAGGTGTTGACAGAAGTTTGCCCTTTCGGGCAAATAAAAGAGATGATTGAAGAACAAACCAGTAAGATTGAAAAAATGGAAGTATGGATAAGAGAAAAAACGGACGACATGGCTGCACAGGCGAGAACACCGAGGAAGTGGTAGCATTAAGGGAAAAAGTAGGACGACTTGAAGAGGAGAATTGCAAGCTGAAAGCAGAAGTGGAAGCAAATACTTTATACAGAAGGAAGAAGTGCTTGTTTATTTATGGAGTGCCTGAGGAGTCGAGAGAAGGCAAAGTACTTACAACTTATAAAGTAGTGGATCTAATACAGGGGAAAATGAAAATAAATTTTAGTGAAGTAGATATTGACGATGTGCAGAGAGTGGGGAGAACTAGAGGCAACAGGCCTATAAAGCTACAATTGTTTTCAACGTCGATGGCGGATGTTGTGTTAACAAATGCGGGAAACGTACAGAGGGAGAAAATATGGATAAAGAGAGACGTGGGAAGTGACGCGATCAGAAACGAGAGGATACTCAGAAAACACAAGATACTGGCTATAAAACAGGGGCTGAAGGCAACTATTAGAGGTCAAAATCTAGTGGTGTCAGACAGAAGCTGGAAGAGGATCTGGTCTGTGGATAGATTGATGGATTTAGAATTGAAGTTAAAACAAGATGAGGAAAAGGAGAGTAGTGCAATAAACTGTAGGCAAGTGAGGCGAAATACAAATAACAGTGTGCTGAGGATGGACGTAGGGATGAAGTCAAAGCAGGCCGAAGAAAAAGAGAGTAGTGCAGCGATTAGTGGAGATGATAGGCAAAATACCAGAAGTAACAGTGTACCGTGTGAAGAGAGGCAGGGAGAAGTGCCAAGTGCTAAAGTGACCAATAACAGTGTTCGGAGTGAAGAAGTGCTGGTAGAGAGGCGAAGTGAGAATATGGCTATTTGCAGTGAAGAGGGAAGTAAAGGAAGTGTATGCAGTGAAGTAAGGGAAGCGCAAGGTAAAAAGGTAACGGCAAGGTGGAACTTGGGGAGCCTCGACCAGAGTAGGGCCAGATACAGGAACAGAGATCTGACAGAAATGTGGGGTACAAGTGGATATGAGAGGGGGGTAGTTACTAGAAGTAAAAAACAGTAGTAGGTGGTTTGGTTACTGAAAGTAGAGATGAGAAGCGAGAATGGTTGGTAGGGTTTGGACATTGGTATATAGAGTACTTGTGTAGGGTAAGAAAAGTTGGCTGGGTAGTTAAATTTAGTTATTATTGATGTAGCATTTGTGTAGGGTATGAGGATTATTCAATGCTGAGAAGTAGTGATATTTTGTCTGTTTTGGTTTAGATTACATTGTAGGAGACGTAAGTGCTGAATATGTATTGTTGTATTATATAAATCTATTTGTGGCGAAATTGTGGAGACGGAGGGGTGTATGAGGTATTTATTGCTAAAATGTGGAGAGGGAGAAATGATAGTAGAGGTATGTCTTTTAATTATAGTGTATTTCAGAGAAGTAGTGCACAGGGACCTATATGTATATGTGAGAGTGGAATAGGTATTATGGGGTATTCATTGTTAAAATGTGGAGAGAGTAGAAGTATGTCTGTTAATTAGATTGTAATTAGAGAAGTAGTGCATAGCGGTCTATGTGTATGTGTGAGAGTAAGCAAATTGTGGTTTTGCGGTCCTGAAGTGGATCAAGCATGGTTAAGCAAGAATAAGTTGCGACAGGTGAGGTGTAAGGTAAACATAGGCATGGTTGGCCTGAGCACACCTAAACAGAGTAGGTCAAGCAGAAAAACAATGGCGGTGTGGGAATGTGCTGAGTAAACGAGGACAGTTGGTGGAAGGTGTAGTCTTGCTCCGGGATCGCATATGTGATATTTTAAGTTTATTATTTACTGTAAGTAAGGCAAACGGTTCATAGAGGGAATCTACCGTTGGCCAGTTGATTATTAATATTATTATTATTACTTTATTATTATGATTATTACCATTATTTTATTATTATTATTATTATTATTATTATTATTATTATTTTTATTATTATTATTATTGACATCACTATTATTATTTTATATGTGGGTAGGGGTATTTTATATTTAGTTATTTATTTATTTATTTATTCATCTAATTATTTATTTGACGTGATAGTGTAGGGTGGCTTAGGAATTGAGTATTTTTTTAGGAGGGAAGTATGGACGTGCCATGGGGAAAAAAGGATGGCTGCCGTGGTGACCTATATTTGAAGGCACGTTTCCGGAGCATCTGATGGACTCCATGGCGCGCCCAAAGGAGTGCAGGATGGCATGTGGTTTTCTCTCCCTAGTCATGTATAAAGACGGAGTGGGGGTGGGCCCATTCCAAATGAAGAAGGGGTGGGAGGGGCCCACGCAGATTAGAGTTAAGAAGATAAGATGAGAATAGAGGAATAGGAGAAGGGAGCGGCGACAGTTTAGTGGATGGGCCGCATTGGATTGGTGAGAGGGAATCACATTGTCATCTGTGAGGATTATGGGGGTCCATAGTTAGACCCCAGGGAGAGGGCCGGCCATGTCATCGACGGGAGGGTGGCCTTTCTCTCACCAAGGGTGATGACATGGCCGGATAGTAGTAGTAGTTAGTTAGTATTATGCTCTATTGTGAACATGTATTGGGGCTAATCGCCTGTGTTGTTCATAAATAAATGCTTCAGTATTGCTTCAGTTTAGTTTTTTAATTAATATTACTACCGCGAGTCGTGCGCCCGAGTCCTTCACTGTTAATAATACTATTACGAACTTTGAAATGTTCGAATGCTGTTCGCTTTATCGAGTTAGTTGTCTTGACGTGTTGATGATTTCCTTTGAGGTATTATCGTTCGACAGTGATTGGTGTTGCAGCCTAGGGACAATGGTTCGTAGCCATGTGTGCTCAGCTAGATCTTACCTAGATGCCCTTACACACTCTGAAACTGTCTGACCAACCTAACAAATTGTGCAGTCTGTAGGCCTGTGGTGCGACCATACCGACGGTCGGGCAAGTCGGGTTGCTAAGTCCATCCAACCTCTGATTCCCACACCACATCGCCCACCATATTGAACCCATGACCTTTGTGCCCTAAGAACATTATGCATAATGTAACAATTAAACTAAAAGTTGGATTCTTGATAGCATGGATTTGACACGTGACGAGGGGGTGATTACCTTCGGTCCCACGCTCTGGGGTACGTGACGTCAACCACACGTGTCGACGGCGGAAGAATCTCAAGTCATTTTTATGTACTATTTCAAAGCGCGTGTACATGGCGTGACCACGCCAAGTCAAAAAAATATAGTGCCTATCAAAGGGGGTCAATCATCTCACAAATCGAACACGTAAAAGTTTTAAATGTCCGTGAACACTACCGCCAGAAATGTAGCAAGCATGTAGTCACTTTCAAAACTCTTGAAATTGCAGTTTAGGTAAGTCAGAAAATTTATAGAAATTTTCTTGGCGGCAAAGGGAGAGATCCGAGGAGAGGGGGTAACTGCTATAAATATGAAGGGACGCCATGACGAAGTCTCCTTCTCCGGCATTTGTGAACCAAAGCGGACGAATAATTGTTGAGCTGCTCTGCGAAATCAAACCAACGAAAGTAGACTGAGTTCAACTGCAGATTTTAGCCATTGCGGCTAAGTCTTGACTTCATGAGGAGATAGTTTTCTTGAGTGAAGTAATTGTACCAGATAGGACGGTCAAAGTACTGAATAAATTCTAATGTGATTAAGTAATTCGTGTGCGTAAATAACTATAGTCCATCGTGTGCACTCAACAAACAAGTGAAGGGTATTTTTCTTTTTTTAATGCTTTATTCCAGGAAACCTGAAGAAAATTAATAATGAACTGTGAAGCCATGAATGTAAAAATGGCTAAACAAAATGCCAGGATCACAGGTGAGCCCTACGACGAACACTGGCGTGACGACATGAGGTAGGTGACTTTCCATCTTACTACCTCTTATATCTTGTCTCGTGATTTCTTGTAATTGAATGGGGATATACGACGCAGTGGTCACCCCTACTAAGTTTTGTAAATGTGAGAGTACGACTAAAAGAGTCATTTGTTTTATTTTCCACTTGGATAAAAGTTTGAAGTCTTGCGAGTGCCGTATAATGTTGTAAAAAGTTATTGAATAGGGTTCCGAAGTGATATCACGTCCAATGTAGATCGTCATCCGTGTGAGTGTACTGCCTATATTTTGTGATGTCAAATTAAGATGTTCATTCGACGTAAAATTCTTCTGTCTGCAATTTGACGTTAATAATAATAATCCATGGTCACTCATTTTCAATCGAGTGGAAGCGCGCTGTCGGGTGAGAACCTAGGGTGATGAATTTGGTCACGGAGAGAAACGTTTTTTTTCAATGCCCATTTTAAACTGTGTCTGACTGACAATAGAAGATCTAGTAGAATGTTTCAGTCATTTCTCGTAAAAATCAAGTTATTAAATACGATATCATTTATGCGAAGTTATTCATGATTAATGCATTGTGCGATATTAGACGTCGGGATTTCTAGTTAGGATTTTATTCCAGTTCTTTGTCGATGATAATTGTGGAACTGGGAAACAGAGGTTAGTTTTGTGAATCAGGTTGGACCTGTCATTGAAGCCGGGACACGGAAGCCCGAGGAATGTTTTATATGAGTTGAGATGAGATGTGGGAATCAGGTTAGAGTCCTGTCATTTGAAGCCGGGACATGATAGCCCGAGGAATATTTTATAATGTTGAGAATGGAAAGAAATTCATAGAAATCCATAGCGGTAATAATTGGCGACGCGTATAATTAGTGTGGGCATCTTGAAGCATAATCTGTGCATTTTGTTGGTTAGAATATCGTATTTGTTTAATTATGTCGTCAGAGTTTAAAGGGAGCATTTTGAGAAGTCAGTCATCTGTGAATAAACCAGGTGTTTCGTGTAACTGCCAAGCGAGCTTGGGGGAATGAGAGGCCTCAGCTATGAGAACGGGAAAGGAGTGGAGTTGAGATTGTACTGTAATTCTCGGCCAGGGGAAACGTTAAAATGCTGGATTTAGTTGAAATTCACAGCCGGTAATGATCTGAGTATTGTAAAATACTGTAATTGGGGACGTAATGAACATTTGAAATCACGAACTTTGAGTATAAGGAACAGAGTAACCCAATTTCAGGGTTGTCCAAAATATAGAGCGATGGTCGTGATGATCGGTTTGTCTGTGAGGGGTGTGCAAAATTCATAATGGTATGACGAGATATGACATCGTAATTATATGGCGAGTTGTTTGGTTTGTACGCAGATTATTAGGATATCCAAGTGTTAATAACGGTTAGGACTAGATTAGATTTTTAAGCGTGATATCACGAGACAGGATATATATAGCTGGACATGAATTATGTAAAATTCTTTTCCAGCCAGATAAACATCGCAATATTGAATTTACATCACAGCTGCGTAGGAATTTGTGAAGAAACCAGAGTCCGCGGAGATAAAATTTACTGTTCGTTAATATTTCGTTAAATCATTTGAATTTATTTAATTATTAAATTCAGTGAAACCGCATTTGAAATAACTTTAATCAAGCGAATAACTTGGAGATGCATTCTGGAAATTTTAGTTTGTTGTCTGGGGAATATTAAAATATAAAGTAAAGATTAAAGGGACATATCCGAAGGAAATGGATTTTACTGCCACTAAGTTTGTGAGCATTGCTATTGTTGTAATTATTGAACTTTGATTGATTGAGCAGTGAATGTGCTGGGGATAGTAAAGTGGAACCTTGGTCATAAACCGATGTAACTTAATTGTGTTTAGCCTTCAGCCTAGAAACTTGGATGGTCAGGGGGTCATCAACCTCAGTGACTTAGATTAGGGCCATATGCCATTGTAGCATAATTTCCTTGCGGTCATCATCCACAATGACTTTAAAGTAACTTAGGAGAGTAGATGTCGGTCCATGACATAGACGCAGGTCACATCGATTCAATTAAGGGTCCATGCCGTAGAACCACTGTGTGGCACACACCGATTGGACGGCCTTAATTATTCCCAGAGTCCAGAGTTCGTGTTACGAGGGCTGGACCATAACGAATCACTATGATGGTACATGTGGTCTCACATGGAAGCCGAATTTAAGGATTTCCAGACTTTCCTTTCTTAAATGATTAATAATTGAGATAATGGTTTCTAGTAAGAATGCCCATCAGGCAGTTACGTTAAGGTCTCACACCAGTGTTCTGACGTTTATGTAAAAATGATTGTGGTGTCCAGTGGACACAATTGACTTCTATGATACCATTGACATGCTTCAGAATTTTCCTGAATAAATAGGAATCTTTTAAACAGACCTTTCATTCCAGTAGATAGATTAGAATTAATGAACCCTACCTTTACCTCAGCAAGTGACGAAGAACCCGAAACGACCAAAGAGACAGATCTCATGAACTTTGCTGATGGGTAAGGAAGGTAGGTATCCCTCAATATGGACCTAAAGGGTTCATTAAAATGTTGCCCAACGTGGTGGCTTCAGTCACTTAAGACAGGGCCTAAGTACATCGAGAGAAGAACTACAAGTTAGGTTGGTTGACATAAGTGAAACGATGACCAATTGTGGGATTGTTATACGTTGGTCGACCATTAAAATGTCGCACCAACGATGGGGCATAAGTCACGATAACGATGAGGGAACCTAAGTCACGATGACGATAAGGATATTTTGGAAGAATCGTGTACTAGAGGAAATGAGAAATAATGTTGAGGCTATGCCACATTATGGATGATAAAATCGTTCGCCAGAGTTGATAGTGAACTCGAAGAAATAGATAAACGCCCGATGAGTAAGGCTAGGAGATACCACTATGAGAATAATTTATCTACTGAATGAAAGGTATAATTTAAGTGTGTTAGTGTAATTTCCCAAATTTTTGAATACTGGTTTGAGTGTTTTGGCTGATCACTTTGATCGAGTGAACATTGCAGTTCACGTTTTATTAAATAAAAATTTTAGAGAATGTTGCATTAACAGTGTGATGTGTTAGATAGGAGGATGTTGTGATGTTTATCGTTGTAGTCTTATTATACGCCGTGGAAGTCTCGGGCTCACCGATGACCTATCGTTTTCTGTTAAATACAGTATGTCTATGCAGCAGCTAGAATTGGCTAAAGAAGAGTGTCTCCAAATGTGGAAAAACATGAATGGGGCCGAGAGGAAGGAGTGGAAGGAACTATGTGAAAGTGTGCAGGAGACTATTAAAGCTATCAACAGTCGGTTAGATAGTGCAAAGACGTCTAGAAAGGATGTGAGGGAGAAGTTAGATACTGTGGATAATAAGCTTGAAACCGTGGATGTCAAATTAGATAGTGCAGAGCTAGAATTAAAAGGTATGAAGGAAGTGGTTCAAAATGTTGACATTAAAGTGCAGAACACTCAGGAAAATTGTAAAGAAGCTAGCGTGGATATTAAGAAGGACAGTGGTGACTTAAATGTAAAGGTGGAGCAGAACACTACAGCTCAGGTTGACTTTAAACATGAAATTAATCAGCAGTCCATAGAAACTCGCGAGCTACAACGTGTTCTTAGTGAAAGTCAGGACATAATTAGAGGAGACCTCGATAGGCACGTCAACGGAAGTAGAGATCTACATAAGCCGATGATGTCAGATCAAGCTGAGCTTAGGGTCGATCTGAAGACAGAGGTAGAAGAGGATATAAGGAATTTAGGTATGACTCGGGAAGAAACGCCTAGGAGTATTGAGGAGGTACAAGCAGACTTGAAGGAACTGAGTGAAAATATAAGGGCGGATGCGAAAGAATTGAAGGAGAAGTTAGAAATAGTGAATGTTAAACCGGACACTACACTGGAACAGCTAGATGACATCCGGTCTCTCAAATCAGCGTCAGAAGTAACTACGCATGTGGAAAACCAAGTGAATGTCGTAAACCACATCCAAGAGAGTAGACCGGAAAGGGATGTTTCGCGGGCAGTCATACAAGAGAATAATGGGCAACGATTTGAAACCATACTAAATCAGGATAGTAAGAACGTGGAACAGCCTAGCTACCTGTACGGAAAGTGGAATAGACGCCGTGATCCATGTAGGAGGAACCAGAGTCGATGTCGGGAAAATTCTTACAAAAGACGTAGACGCCGTTGTGGAAATGAAGCCGATAGAAGGTGGAATAATTACAAATCCAGACATTCTGATCTATGGCTTGGGTCTGAAGAGGAAAAAGCAAAACCTAAACGATTTGTTGCCAGTAAGAAGAAGAGACCTAAGAAAAGTAGAAGTGATGAACGTTCAGACGAGGATGCCAGTGTTGACGATTATAGTCCGTCAAGAAAGGCTCAAGCAAATGCGAAGAAGTGTAAGCCTGCTACTAAAATGAAGATGAGGATGATGAAGAAGATGTGTAAACCAGCTGCTAAAATGAAGATGAGGATGATGATGAAGAAGAAGAAGGATCAGCCAGCTGCTAAAATGAAGAAGATGAGGAGAATGATGAAGAAGAAGAACGGTAATCCACCTGCAAAAATGAAGAAAGTCAGTGACAACGATAGTAATGAGGACAGGGATTTGAACCCAGAAACTTCGCATTTTGATGTGAATGCAAGTTCGTCGAGAAGTTGGAAGGACAAACCACCTAACTTCCAATAAGTCAACTACAATTCACTGGAGATCTACCCCGCAACCCCGAACTCCCCAAGCAACCAAGAAATACCAGGAAGCTGAAGGCATCAACCAGTATCCGTACACCAGAAGATGAACAACTGCATAAGAGAGAGGAAAGGAATTTACGTTCAAAGGTCATGTTTCATCAGACGTCAAAATTAGAAATTTCGCCATCTATAGTATTTTAAAGGAAATTCCTTGTCACTGTGCGAAAGGAATTCGTGTCTTGGGGGAAATATGAACCCATGACCTTTGTGCCCTAAGAACATTATGCATAATGTAACAATTAAACTAAAAGTTGGATTCTTGATAGCATGGATTTGACACGTGACGAGGGGGTGATTACCTTCGGTCCCACGCTCTGGGGTACGTGACGTCAACCACACGTGTCGACGGCGGAAGAATCTCAAGTCATTTTTATGTACTATTTCAAAGCGCGTGTACATGGCGTGACCACGCCAAGTCAAAAAAATATAGTGCCTATCAAAGGGGGTCAATCATCTCACAAATCGAACACGTAAAAGTTTTAAATGTCCGTGAACACTACCGCCAGAAATGTAGCAAGCATGTAGTCACTTTCAAAACTCTTGAAATTGCAGTTTAGGTAAGTCAGAAAATTTATAGAAATTTTCTTGGCGGCAAAGGGAGAGATCCGAGGAGAGGGGGTAACTGCTATAAATATGAAGGGACGCCATGACGAAGTCTCCTTCTCCGGCATTTGTGAACCAAAGCGGACGAATAATTGTTGAGCTGCTCTGCGAAATCAAACCAACGAAAGTAGACTGAGTTCAACTGCAGATTTTAGCCATTGCGGCTAAGTCTTGACTTCATGAGGAGATAGTTTTCTTGAGTGAAGTAATTGTACCAGATAGGACGGTCAAAGTACTGAATAAATTCTAATGTGATTAAGTAATTCGTGTGCGTAAATAACTATAGTCCATCGTGTGCACTCAACAAACAAGTGAAGGGTATTTTTCTTTTTTTAATGCTTTATTCCAGGAAACCTGAAGAAAATTAATAATGAACTGTGAAGCCATGAATGTAAAAATGGCTAAACAAAATGCCAGGATCACAGGTGAGCCCTACGACGAACACTGGCGTGACGACATGAGGTAGGTGACTTTCCATCTTACTACCTCTTATATCTTGTCTCGTGATTTCTTGTAATTGAATGGGGATATACGACGCAGTGGTCACCCCTAGTAAGTTTTGTAAATGTGAGAGTACGACTAAAAGAGTCATTTGTTTTATTTTCCACTTGGATAAAAGTTTGAAGTCTTGCGAGTGCCGTATAATGTTGTAAAAAGTTATTGAATAGGGTTCCGAAGTGATATCACGTCCAATGTAGATCGTCATCCGTGTGAGTGTACTGCCTATATTTTGTGATGTCAAATTAAGATGTTCATTCGACGTAAAATTCTTCTGTCTGCAATTTGACGTTAATAATAATAATCCATGGTCACTCATTTTCAATCGAGTGGAAGCGCGCTGTCGGGTGAGAACCTAGGGTGATGAATTTGGTCACGGAGAGAAACGTTTTTTTTAATGCCCATTTTAAACTGTGTCTGACTGACAATAGAAGATCTAGTAGAATGTTTCAGTCATTTCTCGTAAAAATCAAGTTATTAAATACGATATCATTTATGCGAAGTTATTCATGATTAATGCATTGTGCGATATTAGACGTCGGGATTTCTAGTTAGGATTTTATTTCAGTTCTTTGTCGATGATAATTGTGGAACTGGGAAACAGAGGTTAGTTTTGTGAATCAGGTTGGACCTGTCATTGAAGCCGGGACACGGAAGCCCGAGGAATGTTTTATATGAGTTGAGATGAGATGTGCGAATCAGGTTAGAGTCCTGTCATTTGAAGCCGGGACATGATAGCCCGAGGAATATTTTATAATGTTGAGAATGGAAAGAAATTCATAGAAATCCATAGCGGTAATAATTGGCGACGCGTATAATTAGTGTGGGCATCTTGAAGCATAATCTGTGCATTTTGTTGGTTAGAATATCGTATTTGTTTAATTATGTCGTCAGAGTTTAAAGGGAGCATTTTGAGAAGTCAGTCATCTGTGAATAAACCAGGTGTTTCGTGTAACTGCCAAGCGAGCTTGGGGGAATGAGAGGCCTCAGCTATGAGAACGGGAAAGGAGTGGAGTTGAGATTGTACTGTAATTCTCGGCCAGGGGAAACGTTAAAATGCTGGATTTAGTTGAAATTCACAGCCGGTAATGATCTGAGTATTGTAAAATACTGTAATTGGGGACGTAATGAACATTTGAAATCACGAACTTTGAGTATAAGGAACAGAGTAACCCAATTTCAGGGTTGTCCAAAATATAGAGCGATGGTCGTGATGATCGGTTTGTCTGTGAGGGGTGTGCAAAATTCATAATGGTATGACGAGATATGACATCGTAATTATATGGCGAGTTGTTTGGTTTGTACGTAGATTATTAGGATATCCAAGTGTTAATAACGGTTAGGACTAGATTAGATTTTTAAGCGTGATATCACGAGACAGGATATATATAGCTGGACATGAATTATGTAAAATTCTTTTCCAGCCAGATAAACATCGCAATATTGAATTTACATCACAGCTGCGTAGGAATTTGTGAAGAAACCAGAGTCCGCGGAGATAAAATTTACTGTTCGTTAATATTTCGTTAAATCATTTGAATTTATTTAATTATTAAATTCAGTGAAACCGCATTTGAAATAACTTTAATCAAGCGAATAACTTGGAGATGCATTCTGGAAATTTTAGTTTGTTGTCTGGGGAATATTAAAATATAAAGTAAAGATTAAAGGGACATATCCGAAGGAAATGGATTTTACTGCCACTAAGTTTGTGAGCATTGCTATTGTTGTAATTATTGAACTTTGATTGATTGAGCAGTGAATGTGCTGGGGATAGTAAAGTGGAACTTTGGTCATAAACCGATGTAACTTAATTGTGTTTAGCCTTCAGCCTAGAAACTTGGATGGTCAGGGGGTCATCAACCTCAGTGACTTAGATTAGGGCCATATGCCATTGTAGCATAATTTCCTTGCGGTCATCATCCACAATGACTTTAAAGTAACTTAGGAGAGTAGATGTCGGTCCATGACATAGACGCAGGTCACATCGATTCAATTAAGGGTCCATGCCGTAGAACCACTGTGTGGCACACACCGATTGGACGGCCTTAATTATTCCCAGAGTCCAGAGTTCGTGTTACGAGGGCTGGACCATAACGAATCACTATGATGGTACATGTGGTCTCACATGGAAGCCGAATTTAAGGATTTCCAGACTTTCCTTTCTTAAATGATTAATAATTGAGATAATGGTTTCTAGTAAGAATGCCCATCAGGCAGTTACGTTAAAGTCTCACACCAGTGTTCTGACGTTTATGTAAAAATGATTGTGGTGTCCAGTGGACACAATTGACTTCTATGATACCATTGACATGCTTCAGAATTTTCCTGAATAAATAGGAATCTTTTAAACAGACCTTTCATTCCAGCAGATAGATTAGAATTAATGAACCCTACCTTTACCTCAGCAAGTGACGAAGAACCCGAAACGACCCAAGAGACAGATCTCATGAACTTTGCTGATAGGTAAGGAAGGTAGGTATCCCTCAATATGGACCTAAAGGGTTCAATATCATATTGTCTGTGGCGTAGTTGGGCCAACCAGTCGACAACTTGATGGTCCATTTCCTGTTAGCAAGCTCGATTTCCTGTTTAGAAGCATCTCTTAAATACATCAGTTTTCGCGCTCAATACATACTGTACTGTTGGGAGAACAGAAGAATGCCTATCCTCGGTGAGACATGGGGAGAAGGGATTTTCGCTGCCATAGCAATCACGCTACTACCCAGGCGACTTATTTTTATCCTCAGGTAGCAGCCTTTGGCGCTGTCATTTGCAATCCAGCCGTCTCTGCGTTCATTGCCATTACATTATTCCGCGTTCATTTGTATTTCTTACTTCGTTTTGTATTATTTATCCGTTGTTATAGCTGTTGTCCTTTATTTCCTTTTTTATTTCTGTATGAGAAATTGTTTGGTAAAGACTCTGTAATGTCTGTCGTTTCCAAGAAGGGAAAGACGACTCACAGTGAAGTGAGAGAAGTGATAAAGAACATCGTAAACCATTGTGATGACGAATTTAAAGAAGGAAAATTCACTTACTTGATGATGATAATAATAATAATAAGAAGAAGAGAAGATGAAGAAGAAGAAGAAGAAGAAGAAGAAGAAAAATGACGTCAGATAGCAGATAGGGACCCTCTTCGGAGGCAGCCCTACCCAGGGAGTGGCGCCCCTGCCTATGCGAGTCCCAGAGCACACTGACCCGGTGTGTATCATCTGGTAAGGGTCCCAGCTCAGGGTTACGAGTGAAGACCTCAACGGAATTTACAGTGGAGAAGTTGCTTCGGAACGATGGAGATTGCGGAAGAGGCAGCCCAGTACTCAGGGAATTGTATGAGTACACTATTTATCAGCAGCGTTTGTCTCCCATGTTAGGGGCGGCTGTAAGGTGCTCGGTCAACGGTCTCGAAGGCGGAAGAGGAATCTTAACTCCCAACGGCAATGAGAGCGGAAGAACCTAGTGGAGTAAACCACGAAAAAATAATCATTTCGGAATAACAATCCGATCTTACTTTGGAAGCTAATTCCTTCCTTCACAAATCACAACTTCATTGTCGCTGAAAGAAAGCACTACCCCAGGTGGCAGCTCGGCAGAGAAATCCACCATTGCACTATGCAATGCACCGCGTGTGGCCTCCGAAGGGGCCTGTTGCAGGTCTTTCGAGTTGATGCGTTATAGGCGACCCGCGCATCTGTGAGGATGGGGGCCTATCTATGATAATTCTCATCATGAAAACGTCTCATACACCCAGCCCCCGAGCCATCGGAATGCAGTTCGCAAATTTCCTGATGTCTTTTTTAATATTTCTAATAACGTGTTATATGCTTCACTCCTACAGTCCTTATTTGCATGCTGTTTGCACACCATGTCCCACAAACATGTGTATCCTTTATAACACTCCAGTAGTTCAATAGAAATAATTCTACTTTCCTCGTCAGCTTGTGATGCCATTATAACACGTCAAGAAAAAAGAACCAAAGATACAGTATGTATTGAGCACGCAAAATGGTGTGTTCAAAAGATGCTTCTAAACAGGAAATCGTGCATCAACTGTCGCTTGCTAACAGAAAATGGATCATCAAGTTGTCGGCCGGTGGGCCCAACTACGTTACATTACGATACGGTGGGTGATGTGGTGGTGTAATCAGAGGTTGGATGGACTCACCAGCCCAACCTGTTCGACCATCGGTATGGTCGCACAACAGGCCTACAGACTGCACGAATTGTCGGGTTGGTCAGACAGTTGGAGAGTGTGTAAGGGCCTTAACTATTTCAATAAACGTGTGCGAGTGTTTTTTTTTCCTTTGTAACAACCATTTTGTTGCCCACATTTTCCTTTTCCTTCTTGATTGATTATTTTGGATAAAACTGATTGCTGTTAAGGCACTTTCAGTTTTAGGAAATTTAGATAGAGTCGGAGGACTACAGTTTGTTCCGCTCTGTTCCACGGTATTGCGAAATTGCGCGTTTCAGTCGGGCAATGTGTAGCTTCGCTCCCGACTGGTTGTACAGACTGTCGGCCTGACAAGTTGCACAGTGCTAACATATCCTCGCAAACTTCGGTCAGACAAGTTCAAATTTATGCTCGTGTGTTCTAAAGATAGATTATATGACTTCGTAGATTTAGAATGAAAGTGTAGTGAGTCAACAGTCTGTAACCATCTTTCAAGTAGACGATTGATACTGAACATTGAAATATAGATCCCGGGCCTAGTACAAGCAAAGGCAATCCTACGCTTTCATACAGCCCACGGATAAGTGAACAGATTTTTACTGAACTTGTAAACGATTCGAATTCTGATCTTCATGAAAGTGATTGCGAAGAAGAAAATGAAGTTTTTGAATCCTCACATGATGATGAATTTGATCAGATTCATCACCAGAAGAATCGTTCACAAAAAGGCGAAGGGATGTGGGATTCACGGGAACACAATGAAAACAAAACATTGCTCCTGTGAACAGGCCCGCTATTTTCTGGCACACCAGGACTGAATGCTAATAACCTTGGTATTTCTGTGGAATCTTCACCTCTAGATTTCTTAGTTTTTACAGTAATGTATTTAATGTTATCCGGGTGGAAACTAACAGAAATGCCCTACATCAAACAAATCTAAAGAAGCAAGGAGGTCCTTTGAAACCAAAATCAGTGTATGCGCAGTGGAAACCGGTAGCATTGAATGAACTAAAGTCATTTTTGCAGTAGTGATTCATATGTGTTTGGTTCGTAAACCTTTTCTCCGGGACTACTGGAGCACAACACCAATTCAAAAAATTCTAAATTATGTCGGCGCAGAGTAGAGCCCCATCTTGAACCGCCCGGGCGCATAGTGTTAATTCAATTTTTTATTTTTCTATTTAATTCTATTTTTAAACCTGTATACTTTTTCAGCTTCATAGGACTCCCATGGATTGGAAGGAAGTAAGCTCAAAATTTGACACTGTTTGGAATTTCCCCCATTGTGTTGGCGATCTCGATGGCAAGTACGTTGTATTGCAGGCGATGGACTGCCTCAGACTTTGAAATATTATTGAGTTATACCTTCACAACCGTCATGAATTCTTCTGCTTCCTCGCTGGCCCAAGTGGGAGAGCTGGCATATTCGATCTCTGGTTCAGTCCGGTGGTATCTGCACTATCGAAATTGAGAGTGTTATAAACCGTGTTTTATATTGTAAATCCATTCTGTTTGTACACTACAGTACCGTTAATCCGAACCCCGTTAATCCGAAAGTCTGGTTAATCCGAACTGAAATACTCAAAAAAAATTCTCCTTATTGAAATGAAAGAAAATATTATAGAATGAAGATTGCATTGTATTAGTCATATTTTACTAGAATAACTTAATGTAAACATAATTACACATCATAAACCATCAATCACTAGTCGTTTATCTTTACACAGTATGTTAGTTTCTTGTGCCGTAGTAATTGGGACCTACTCGAAGATGCAGTGTTAAACCAGCGTCTCATAAACATCACATCAGTGGGCGTAGCAGCGGAGTGTTACTCGACGTAGCGTACGGCAAGTTCTAAGGCGGTCGCGGCATCTGAATGTGACACTAGTTGTTCATTGTGGTCTTCTTCGTCGTCACTCTGTTCCTCATCAACTCCAGATTCTTTCTCCACCATAGCTACAATTTCCAGGACTGTTTATAATTGATGACAGTCAGCTTCCATCCACTCGCTAATGTCATTTTCATTGTCGTTTACTCCTCTACGGGTTCTTAACTACCCTACTGTAATTTTATACAGTATTTTATTAATGCAACTGCTAAAGAATGGACATTTCAAATTACAGTATGTGCTGTACTGTATTGTAGAAAATATTTTCCTCAGACGTTTTAGGAGCTGGCCTTCCGACCCCAACTTGGCACGTTCGATCCTGGCGCAGTCCGGTCGTATTTGAAGATGCTCAAATACGCCAGCCTTATGTAAGTAGATTTACTGGCACGTAAAAGGACTCTTGCAGGAGAAAACCCTGGCACCTAGGCTTCTCCGGAAACCGTAAAAGTAGTTAGCGGGACGTAAAAACAATAATATTATTGGTAGAAAATATTTTCCGGTTAATCCGAAAATTTCGTAATCCGAACAGACTCTGGTCCCAATTAGTTCGGATTAACGAGACTCTACTGTATATAATTTAGTCGTACCGGTATATGAAAAGTATAACGAAAAATGAGCACGGTCAAGCAACGTAAGTTAGACATTGGACACTGAATGATAATGAAAAGAAAATCCTCAGCCTGTTTCCACTCATTCGACTGGGTTAGGAATGGAATGAAGCCCCATCTAGCGGCGAGGATAGGAATTGTGCCGGCTGCCGAAGCCTGTCGCACTCCTTTGGGGCAATGATTAATGAATGACAGATGAAACGAAATGGTACTGGAGAGTGTTGCTAGAATGAAAGATGACAGGGATAACCGGAGTACCCGGAGAAAAACCTGTCCCACCTCCGCTTTGTCCAGCACAAATCTCACATGGCGTGACGAGGATTAGAACCGCGGAACTCAGCGGTGAGAGGCCGGTGTACCACGGAGGCTTGGGCACTGAATGTTGTTTACAAGATTTGTTCGAACTGTCGTCCATCACATTCAGTGCAGGCCGTGACCTTAATTATTTTGATGAGTGTGGAAAAGGGAAAACACAGAAAACCATTTTCGGGGCTGCCGACAATTGGGGTTCAAAACCATGATTTCCCGAATGCAAGCCCACAGCTACACGCGCGCACCGAGCAATCAACAAGTACAGTATAACTTAGGTTTGAGCGCTTTGTCAATGAATGAATGAACCCGAGAACTGCGTGAGACCATCAGTTTCTGTCCACATGCAGTTGTGAAGCTGACTACAGTTACCATATGCACGTTTCATGACGGGCACAAACCAATAGATCAACAGATAAAGAAAAAGCACTGAGCGAGTTGTCCACCCGGTTCGGGTCGTGTTGCTGTGTAACGGGAGACGTTGGTTCGAACCACACCGTCGGCAGCCCTGAAGATGATTTTCCGTGTTTTCCTTCTTCACACCAACCAAATAGCGGGGTTGTAAGACTGCGGCGCAACCTCTCCATTCCTAGCGCTTTTCCATCCCATCGTCACCCAGAACATTGTATTTATACTTCTGAAATTATGTTCTTCCTGTCCTTGATTTCTACTCCCCCATTTGGTCATCCACTGCCCCCACAAATGTCAATAAATGTAACCGCGTTTTTTCATTCTTTGCGTACATTTTCAGCGTCCATAATGCTGTTTGCGACAGTTTAGTACCAAATAGCCTACATTCTGTCATACTTAAACATCTTGAGTCCGGAGTAATCGTCCGCAGTACACAGATCTCTGCTCCCTTCATAGAATTGTTAACGGTACCCTTAATTGCACATCTTCGTTATCTCATTTCTCGTTGTATGTTCATCCTCGTAAAACCCGAAATAAGTCACCACACTATGTTCCACATGTGTGCCTAACACTCCAGCAAGAACAAATACGCTACACGAAATTGGTATCTTCATTCCTTATCACTTATTCAAAACCAAACTTAAATGTACTAATTAACAAGTAAGCTCTCGATTCTTTGCTCACAACCCGCCCAGAACCTTACAAATTATATGGAAATGCTATACCTGTTTTCCATTGTATCTTATTTAATTTCTAAGAGAACTCGTTACTGTTACATCCCAAGGCACATCTTCAATTCATACTACACATCACACGACAAACCAACACGGAAACACGCAACAGTGAATACATTCCTCCACCTACGGTTGGCGTCAGGAAAAGCTGTAAAACAAGACTAAATCGATTCAGAGTGACGACTCCAGGTGATTGGGAAAAGACCATGAATAATAATAATAAAACGAACAAGAAGAACATATTTTTCGTAATGAAATCAATGTAAAATGGTGTACTTCGTACCTCTATTCGACTATTACTATGTATAAAGAGTATTCAGATCGAAGTCCGGTTTGATCATCGACAACTCCACCATTAGCTGTCATAGATGGCCAACGCGTCACTGAAGAGGCATACTAGGAAAATGAGGAGTGAGAAAGTTTCCGTTGCTTTCCTCGCCGAGCCAGCTATTGCTATTACATGTCAGTCTGCCAAGTCCACTGAAATGCGTGCTCCAACCGATCCTATGAGCTGACATTTTCACATAATTCATAACAGGGACTGGCTACATAAGGAATGACACTACTAGCATCGCTCATACCTCAGTCACTTTCATACCGCCAAAGCCAAGGATGAGACTGAGGCAGGTCAATGAAAGTAACAAAATTGATTTAGTTGATACCAGTAAACATAGTACACTGTAAAAACTATATCCCGCCAGCAAAGGAAGCGATTATAACAAAATAAATTTATTTAACGTATTTATTGATTTATTTACTTATTTATTTAAAATAAGTTAAAAAAACGTTTGTGTGAGTTTAAATAGCAACGAAAACTGAGTTAAAAGCTGTCAATAAAATACATGGAATTACACTTTCTAAACACTCTACCCTATTCTGTAGGCTACAGATGCACGATCAACCCGCAGCTATTCGCTCTTAAATCTTTTCTGGTTGGAATCCTGTAGCTGCGCTCATATGCCATGACCTTTTCCCATCAGTACAAACTTGGAACGTTCTGACTGCTATGGAATTCTTTTGAATCACAATGACTGATATGCATAAACGTCGAGCAGTTACTGCTGGTATCTCTACTCGTCACTGGAAAGAGGGGGAAGGGAGTTCACTCAGTGAGATATGCGGAAGAAATAGTTGTAGCAAACAAGTCCATACTCGTAGTGTCCAGCGACTTGAAAGAACTTCGGCTCACAAGGACTATCCAGCACAATTTACCGTCTTGCAGTTAGTTCCATTCGGTTTTCAAAGCGCAGAAAATAGCACCAGGGAAATTATATTTTATCTGACACCGACTTTTGGCATTCTGTACAGCTTGGTTTGGTGGTTTTCCATTTTCACACCAGGCTGTACCTTAATTAAGGCCACGGCCACTTTCTTCCCAATCCTAGCCCTTTCCTATCCCATCGTCGTCATAAGACCTATCTGTGTCGGTGCGACGTAAAGCCAATAGCAGCTTGGTTTGTAGTTGGGAACTAATTACAGTCATTTGCTTTAAATTCAGTTGCCATCGTGCTGCTTGGGTCATCAGTCCATAGACCGGTTTGATGCAACTCTGTCCTCTACTAACCTTTTCATTTCTACCCAACTACTAAATCCTAGTCCGACTAGTTGGCTGAACGGTCAGCGTACTGGCCTTCGGTTCAGGGGGTCCCGGGTTTGATTCCCGGCCGGGTCGGGGATTTTAACCTTAATTGGTTAATTCCAATGGCACGGGGGCTGGGTGTATGTGTTGTCCTCATCATCATTTCATCCTCATCACGACGCGCAGGTCAAATAGAAAAACCTGCACCTGGCGAGCCGAACCCGTCCTGGGATATCTCGCCACTAAAAGCCATTCGACATTTCATTTCACAAACTCCTACATCTTCTTTGATTTATTTATCGTATTCAAGTCTTGGTCTACCCTTACCTTCCTTACACCGTACACTTCCCTCAAAAGCTAACTGAACAAATCCTGGGTGTCTCAAGATACAGTATGTTCTAACATTCTTTCTCTTTTCTTCCGGTTAAAACGTTTTTCTCTCATCAACTCCATTCGCTATCTCTTCAGTCGTGATCCGACTGATCTCAGTTTCAGCATTCTTGTGCAACAACATATTTGAAAAGATTCTATTCTGTTTCCTTCTATGCTAGATATTGTCCAGTTTTACTTCCATGCAATGCCATGCTCCACACAAAAATATTTCCTACAGGCCTATGTATATCAGTGTTTGAAATGGGGCAATTATTTGCCTCAAAAAGGCCTAAGCTTTCGCTAGAATGCATTTTATGTCCTCCCTTACTTCTGCTGTCGTTAAGTATTCTTCTTCTTCTTAATCTGTTTACCCTCCAAGGTTGGCTTTTCCCTCGGACTGAGCGAGGGAACCCACCTCTATCGCCTCAAGGGCAGTGTCCTAGAGCGTGATTCTGGAGGGAGGACGACAAGTACCTCGCCCAGGCGGCCTCACCTGCTATGCTGAACAGGGGTCTTGGTGGGGGAGGGGAAGATTGGAAGGGATAGACAAGGAAGAGGAAAGGAAGCGGCCGTGGCCTTAAGTTAGGTACCATCTCGGCATTTGCCTGGAGGAGAAGTGGGAAACCACGGAAGATCACTTCCAGGATGGCTGAGGTGGGAATCGAACCCACCTCTACTCAGTTGACCTCCCGAGGCTGAGTGGACCCCGTTCCAGCCCTCGTACCACTTTTCAAGTTTCGTGGCAGAGCCGGGAGTCGAACCCGGGCCTCCGGGGGTGGCAGATAATTACACTAACCACTACACCACAGAGGCGGTCTGTTCAGTATTCTACTACCCAAATAACGATATTCATCTACTTCCTTTAAGACTGTACCTAATGTTTCCTGCATCACCTGCTTTCTTTCGATTGCATTCCATTACTTATCTATGTTTTGGAGTTAATTATTCTCATCTTGTACTTCTTGTCCAAGACTGCATCCATACGAAAAATTCTTCAGATTTCCTGTAGATTCTGATAAAATAATGTCATCGGCAGCAAATTTCAGTTTTGATTCAATCTCGTTGAATTGGATTCCTTTTCAAAATGTCCCTTTGATTTCTTTTACCCTCTGTTTTTCAGTATATAAATAATGAAAGAAAAGGGGAGGGGCATACTGTACCCCTGCCTTACTCCTTTCTAGATTTCTGCATCTATTTAATAACCCCGCATTCTTATCACTGTAGATTGTTAATTGCTTTTTAAATTACAAATTGTAGATAATCCCCCTTTCTCGTTATTTGATACAATCACCTTCAGAATCTCGAATAGCTTGGTCCTAGCAACGTAATCAAGTGCCTTTTCTAGATCTAAAAATGCAATGTACGTGGGCTTGTCTTTTTTAATTTGATCCTCTGAAATCAGATGTAAAGTCCAAACTGCTTCGCGTCTTCCTATATTTCTTCCGAAGTCAAACCGATCTTTTCCCAACTCAGCTGTCTCCATTCTTCTGTAAATAATAGAAAACAGCCCCCATGTCACTACAGCTCTGATGGACCTTAGGCCCGGTTTCTTCAACTCTGTGTTAAATTTTACTTAACAGATGTTAACTAACAATTGTTATTAATTTAACACTTCGTTTAAAAGTACCCTGTTTCACGAACACATTTCCAAAATTTGTTACGAAAGCCAAATTAACACATTTCCGTGAGATTTCTGAACGCATTTGGCAGTGATCGTCTTTTGATTCTTTACATAAAGCGCTCCTAGTGGTGTGTTAAAGTATTATTTTGTCACACAGACCCATGGTTGACATTATTATAGGTTATGGTTAGTGGAGACCGCTAAGACGTTAACATGTCAAGTAAGAGGCAACAAAACGTTATTATGATGAATGCGAGACAAATATTTTTATAGTTTTAATTTAAAATTATGCGAGTGTGCTTAAAAAGTGAAATAACGGCCTGTTATATCACAACATTTGATATAGCCTATTCTTGTAGGAGTGCAATCTAAGGCTCCTACATCACCGGGAAAATGTGATAATTGATATGTTTTGAATGATTTTCGGGCATTATTTTATTGCGGGGAAAATAATGTATGCCTTGTTAATGCTGCAACGGCACCAGGAATTCTTTGCAGGATTCTACACACTCTTTTCATGCACTCGTGATCATAGTCGCCTACAATTACATGAACAGTGTCTCAAGCATGAATATCTAACAAGTAGAGGCCAGACCCTGCGGTCAACCGATTTCACCGAGCTTCAATGTACCTATGGGGAGACACTCAACAGTAACTCGTGTATAAGGGGTTAAGTCACTACGCTTTCGTTTTCGAAAAAAATGAGGTCAGATGTCATTACACAAAATCCGCTTCGGACAAAGTGGAGGTGATAGAACACTAGAAGGCGAACGAATTTTACTTAAACATGTCAGTTCCGCAACCTAATAATTTCTGAAAAATTGATGAATCCCCGATTCCAATGCAAAGCATATATACTTGGGAGTTACATCACAGGTCCGCCTCTGTGGTGTAGTGGTTAGTGTGATTAGCTGCCACCCCCGGAGGCCCGGGTTCGATTACCGGGTCTGCCACGAAATTTGAAAAGTGGTACGAGGGCTGGAACGGGGTCCACTCAGCCTCGGGAGGTCAACTGAGTAGAGGTGGGTTCGATTCCCACCTCAGTCATCCTGGAAGTGGTTTTCCGTGGTTTCCCACTTCTCCTCCAGGCAAATGCCGTGATGGTACCTAACTTCAGGCCACGGCCGCTTCCTTCCCTCTTCTTTGTCTATCTCTTCCAAACTTCCCGTCCCCAACCAAGGTCCCTGTTCAGCATAGCAGGTGAGGCCACCTGGGCGAGGTACTGGTCATCTTCCCCAGTTGTATCCCCAACCCAATATCTCACCCTCCAAGACACTGCCCTTGAGGCGGTAGAGGTGGGATCCCTCGCTGAGTGCGAGGGAAAAACCAACCCTGGAGGGTAAACAGATTAAGAAAGAAAGAAAGAGTTCGAGTCTCGTCGAAGCTATAATTGTTGTACAAAATAAATTAATATTTGAGGGAACGTTATTTAAAACAAAAACATTACGCAAATTGCAGTACACTTTATTTTCTACCTGAAATTAATATAGGCCTAAACGTTCTCCAGTTACTGCTGGATCTCTTTCTCTGTATAGGCTATATATATATATATTAATTTGAGGTAGAAAATAAAGTTCCATTGCAATTTTTTTCTTTCTTCTTTCTTAATCTGTTTACCCTCCAGGGTTGGTTTTTCCCTCGGACTCAACGAGGGATCCCACCTCTACTGCCTCAAGGGCAGTGTCCTGGAGCATGAGACTTTGGGTCGGGGATACAACTGGGGAGGATGACCAGTACCTCGCCCAGGCGGCCTCACCTGCTATGCTCAACAGGGGCCTTGCGGTGGATGGGAAGATGGGAAGGGATAGACAAGGAAGAGGGAAGGAAGCGGCCGTGGCCTTAAGTTAGGTACCATCCCGGCATTTGCCTGGAGGAGAAGTGGGAAACCACGGAAAACAACTTACAGGGTGGCTGAGGTGGGAATGGAACTCACCTCTACTCAGTTGTCCTCGCGAGGCTGAGTGGACCCCGTTCCAGCCCTTGTACCACTTTTCAAATTTCGTGGCAGAGCCGGGAATCGAACCCGGGCCTCCGGGGGTGGCAGCTAATCACACTAACCACTACACCACAGGGGCGGACTCCACTGCAGTTTGATTATTATTTTTATTCGCATTTTTACCTGTACCTTCACATTCCCTGAAATAATAATTTAATTTGTATTAAAAAAGCATGCCTACGGCCATAGTCGAACTCAGGTCATCGCGGTTCGCAGACAAGTACGACCACTACTCGGCCACTACTCCACTTGTGTGTGTTGCAGGTCTTCAAGTATCTACGCGGTGCATTAGTTCGGTGGATTCATACATTTTTTGGTAATTATTAGGTTTCGGACCTGACAAGTTTAAGTAAAATGTGTTCGCATGTGGTCCGAAGCGGATCCTGCCTCACGACATTTGTCCTCATTTTTTTCTTCGAAAACGAAAGAGTATTGACCTTATACACGAGTTACTCTTGAGTGTCACCCAACAGGTACATTAAGCTCGTTGAAATCGATTGGGTCCGCCTCTGTGGTGTAGTGGTTAGTGTGATTAACTGCCATCCCCGGAGGCCCGGGTTCGATTCCCGGCTCTGCCACGAAATTTGAACCGGACGAGTTCACACCAGGGAAATGCTGGGGCTGTACTTTAATTAAGGCCACGGTCGCTTCCTTCCCATTCCTAGGCCTTCCCTGTCCCATCGTCGCCATAAAACCTAACTGTGTCGGTGCGACGTAAAGCAACTAGAAAAAAAAAAACGAAATTTGAAAACTGGTACGTGGGCGGAACGAGGACCTCTCAGCCTCGGGAGGTCAAATGAGTAGAGGTGGGTTCGAGTTCGATTCCCACCTCAGCCATCATAGAAGTGGTTTTCCGTGGTTTCCCACTTCTCCTTCAGGCAAATGCCGGGTTGGTACCTAACGTAAGGCCACGGCCGCTTCCTTCTCTCTTCCTTGTCTATCCCTTCCAAACTTTTCTTCCCCCCACAAGGCCCTTGTTCAGCAAAGCAGGTGAGGCCGCCTGGGCGAGGTACTGGTCATTCTCCCCAGTTGTATCCCCCGACCCAATGTCTCACGCTCCAGGACACTGCCTTTGCGGTGGTAGAGGTGGGATCCCTCGTTGAGTCCGAGGGAAAAACCAACCCTGGAGGGTAAACAGATTAAGAAGAAGAAGAAGAAATCGATTGGACGCAGGGTCTCAACCCTCCTTGTAAAGTCTATAAGCAACTGCTGCACTGGAGAGAGTGATAAGTTTCAGTCTGTTGGAAACTCTAACCTATTTTCAATATCGTCTAGTACCTTGTTCATTATGGCTTTGGTAATTAGAAATCTTTCTTCTGACAACTCTAAAAAGTCGTTATTTCTTAGTATGGATCGTCCTTTGCCATCTTCATTTTATAAATAGTCTTCATACAGGAGTAAAGCTTCAAACTTACGTCTTCTACATGCCTCCATTTTGAAATTTTAGCAGCTGTTAGGTTTAACACAGGAATGCTGCCAGGTTAATTTAACACAGGTATTAATAATTTGTTAGAGTTAACAATTCTTGATGAGACGACCATTTTGTTAAATTATGTGTTAAGTCTCCTTAACAGCAGAGTTAACATTTAACATTCGTTGAAGTAACTGGGCCTTAGCCAAACAAGCGACCTCTGATCAGACCGAAGGCCTACAGATTACGAGGTGATGCGTAAACAGCGTAACAGATCCTGTCGGCGTTATTTTTTGCTTTGTAGACCGGGGCCGCTATCTCGCCACCCGATAGTTCCTCAATTGTTCTCATTTAGGCTGATTGGACCTCGAACCAGCCTTCAGATACAGGTAAAGATTCCCGACCTGGCCTGGAATCGAACCCGGGGCCTGTGGGTGAGGGGCAGGCTCAATCGCGGGGCCGGTTCTGTAAATAACGTGTGTTAACATTTTTAAAGCGTGAGATACTATACCAATGGTGCGGTGGTTTCCACACTTGCTTGCACTTGCTTTCTTAGGAATAGGTATACATTCTTTTTGAGAGTGTTGTTGAATTGGTCCGATGATTATAGGAATTTGGAGATCAACCAATTAGTGTGGTCGAACTGGTCCGACGCTAAAATATCAACATCAAGGATCGAAGAAGCCTTACCGTCCGCTCACATATTATACCAACTGTCCCAGTAAAATGACACAGGACAATATTTTAAATATACGTAGAGGCCTTTCGGGCTTGTCTAATAACTTATAACTTCTTCCTTGGATCGAAAAAGCTTTATTGTTCTCTCATATTATTATACCAACTGTACCAATAAAATTACACAGGACAATTTAGTAAATATATTTAGTGGCCCTTCGGCCCCATCAAATAACGTATTAATGTAGCGGCTTTTAGGTCAACTTTTGAATATTTAAATCCCTCAAAAACTACTAATTTCAAGCCCCTGTCACTTAACATGGAAACCATTGTACACTGCTGCACTGAGACTGTCGGATAACTGACAAGTCTATATAGTGAACTGAGGCAGTTGTTGAGGGGTAGGGGGTTAGGTTACTAACCCATTCGAGAATTCCTTCCTCTCATCGGACCAGTTCAACCGCGACCTTTCGCTATGGAATAAAAATATCCTGGAATGGTTTGACCGTCGGACCAGATCGGTAACAGCACTTTTTAAAATGGAATGGCTATTTCCTGTATCACACATTTTACGTAACAAATGGAATAACCTCGTCATGCCGGTTTCTCTCACGCAGTCCGTAATTCTGAAGTTATATCATCAATTCAAGGTCTCTTGTTCCTATCTAGGTCTCGCAATGCCCTGTCGATTTCTGACCTCAATAGCGGGTCTTCTATTTCACCGGCATCAATAGGCTCTTCCCAGAAACTATAATTTCATTCTTTCCCTTGATACAATTGTTGTATATGTTCCTGTCATTTATGTGCTTTGTCTTTTTTTTTTGCCGAGATGTGGTTTTCTATCTCAGCTCTCAATATTCACACACCTAGTTTTCCTTTCACCAAAAGTTTATCTGATTTTCCTCTGTGCAATATCCACCTCTCCTACAGCCATACAACCCTCAGCATACTTGAACTTCTCTTTCAGCAGTTCTTCCTGAGTTGCATTGCACATTCTTTCTACTTCATTCTTTAGTAGTCTGTATTCATATCGGCATTTTTTAAATTCTTGTGCTTCTGCCTTTCGTCAATGAAGTCCATTATCTCGTGAATTATCTATAGATTCTTATTTGGTCTTGACAGCCTTCTTATATTTTTCTAAGCAGCCCGCTAATCTCACTGTCCACTCTTCATCTATTGAGTTCCTTTCAGCATTTTAATTTAGTCCTTGTGCAACATGCTCCTTGTAACATTCCCTTCAATTCATCTACATCCCATCTGTTTGTATCTCTTCATTTTGTGAACTTCAGATGGCATTCCATGAGCAGTAAGTTCTAGTCCACGTATGCTACTAGGAAGGTCTTGCAAACTAAACTCCACCTTATGAACGTCAATCAAAATGAAGTCTGATATCTTCCAGTGTATCCGGGTCTTGTCCACGTATACAGTTATCCTTTGTGGTTCTTAAACGAAGTATTAGCAAGGACTAAATTACGGCCAGTGCAGGAATTTACCAGCTGACCTCCTCTTTCATTCCTTTGTCTCAGTCCATATTATCATATTTTATTATCTCTTCCTTAACCTACCACCATATTCCAATCTCCCATCACAAATAGATGTTCATCTCCTATCACATTTATAGTAAGTATTCTGTCTCTTCGTAAGTCCTTTCGATTCCTCCGTCCGGCAGAACTAGTAGGGATATAGACCTGTACTAGTGTAGTGGAATTGGCTTAGTGTCTTGGTATCTGTTTTGACAACAATAATCTGTTCGTAGTGCTGCTCGTAGTAACTGACCCGTTGCCATATTGTCGTATTCTTCATTAAATGAACTCCTGCATTTGACCCATTTGGTTCTATGTTGGCAATCCTGTAGTCGTGTGACCAGAAATCCTCCTCCTCCTGCCAACGTACTTCACTTACACTGTACCTATTACATCAGTTTTAGTCTATTCAGTTCCCTTTTCCGATTCTCCACCGTACCACAACAATTCCAACTTCTAATATTCCACACTCCGAGTCGCAGAATATCAATATTAGTAGATGCGCAATGTATGTTCTAAAACAATGTGTGCTGAGTCAGCACTTTCCCACGAGTTCATTGACCCCTAGTGGAGTAGAAAGGCTACGCCGAATCTGACGCGAGGTCATTGACCCCTAGTTGAGTAGTAAGGCTATGTAGGTTCTAGACCATTGAACGCGGAATAACGTCATAACCTTGCGTACGAGAGCAAGCTTAACCTCTCAGACACCATTGGAGGGGCCAAATTCGTCAGGGAATGATCTGGGGTGCTTTTGACCCCCTAGGTAAGGTTATGGCATCATACGCACACGTACGAGGGCAATGCAAACCTCACTGGTCAACCTGGAGTGTTTTAACCGCTAGGTGAGGTTATGACGTCATACATTTACACCCGAGGGCAATGCTAATCTCACGGGCACTTTGGAGGAGCCGAATCGGACGGGCCCTCTTGGAGGAGCCGAGTCGGGAAGGTCTCACTGGCCAACCAGGAGTGTTTTTGACCGCTAGATGAGGTCATGACGTCATACCCTTACGTTCGAGGGCAATGCTAACCTCACGGACCAGTTTGGAGAGCCGAATCGGACGGGTCCCCATTCGAGGATCCGAGTCGGAAAGGTAACGGACCCCTTTGGAGGAGCCGTATAGATGGGGCGCCCATGGAGGTGCCACAAATCGGTTAGGTGACCTGCAGATGAGGTTAAGACTCATTATGACGTGTTAACATAACTTTGCACACGAACGATAACCTAACTCCCTTTGGAGGAGTCCAATCAGTTATGACATGTTAACCCAACCTCGCTACGAGGAACGCTAACCTAATCTCGAACGAGTTCCCCTTGGAGAAGCCGAACTAGTGAGGTGACTTGTAGGTGTGGTTAACACGTGTGTTAAACTAACCTTGGCCATGAACTGTAACCTAACCTCACACAGACTCGTTGTCGTCTCGCCCATTGGAGTAGTGACGGAGTTGTGACGTAACAAGCACGGGTGATTTAAATATGCCTGCTTATCTTTACATAACCGAACGCGCATGCCTTCTCCTGACAGAGCTGTGACATTACAGCGTGCGCGCTTTGAAACGCTGACTGTTGGCTAAGGTTGCATGACGTTATAAACTAACGTGTGTCCATTCCTTGTCCCTTTTCTCCACGGTGTTGGATTTATTGTGAGATGAATCTGTTAAGATGGCATTTTTAATAACCAGGTGCCCTTCCTGACGTCAACCTCATCAGGGAAGATAATAAGATGAAATGAATGACATGATATATGATAGTAGGAAGGGAGAGGGTAAACCCCGGTACTGGCTTATACCCTTCTCCTGTCGAATAGCATCGAGATGTCTGCTCAAGGCTTTATGTCTCCATCCGACGGACAAATAACCATCAACATCGTTATATGCCCTCACTCCATATGAGCACTGCGGAGAAGATTTGAATTTAATCAAGGCTATTTTGGCACACACAATCTAGTAATTAGAAATTCTATACCACCACCTACCTTACCCTGACAGGCTGAATGCCTCAGTTACGGACTTTTCTTAGAAGTGTTAAAATGGTGGCGTTCATTCATCAAAAATAAACTTGTAGATGTTCTTTTCCTGTTCAGACTACAAGAGATTGTATGCTGACTGTTCAAATCCTTTCTTTTCGTTAAAAAGATACATGTATATTTGAAATTTATGTACAAGGTAAGATAAGAACAGACAATGTATGTTCTAAACCAAAATATAGGTCATAACCGAACGCGCATACCTTCTCCTGACAGGGCTGTGACGTCACAGCGTGGACGATTTGAAATGCGGACTGCTGGCTAAGGGTGCATGACGTTATAAACAAACGTGTGTCCATTCCTCGTCCAGTTTCTCTACGGTGTTGGTATTGTGGTGAGATGAATCTGTTAATCTGTTAAGATGGATTTTTTTGCCGGGCTGAGTGGCTCAGACGGTTAAGGCGCTGGCCTTCTAACCGCAACTTGGCAGGTTCGATCCTGGCTCAGTCCGGTGGTATTTGAAGGTGCTCAAATACGACAGCCTCGTGTCGGTAGATTTACCGGCACGTAAAAGAACTCCTGCGGGACTAAAATTCCGGCACCTCGGCGTCTCCGAAGACCTTAAAAGTAGTTAGTGGGACGTAAAGCAAATGACATTATTATTATTAAGATGGATTTTTAATAACCGGATGCCCTTCTTGACGTCAACCTCATCAGGGAAGATAATGAGATGAATGACATGATATATGATAGTAGGAAGGGAGAGGGTAAAGCCCGGTACTGGCATATACCCTTCTCCTGTCGAATAGTATTAGAAATTGTATACCACCACCTACCTTGCCCTACCAGGCTGAATGGCTCAGACGGTTGAGACGCTCGGCATCCGTCGCAAACTTTTCATGTTCAATCCTGGCTCGTCTGTGTGGGAGGAGTGAGGAGAGAGGACCCCAGAGGAGGACGAGGAGAAGGTCTTCCACTCTCCTTATAGAACTAAGTCTATAAGGGGAAAGACGAGGAAGACTTTGAGGATGAAAAGGTTGCATACGCTATTAGGTTTATTAGGATGAGGAGAATAAAATAGTATTGTTTGAATTATGTTGCATTTTCACTCACCTTTTATACATTTCTGTCTTATACAATATATCAGGAACATAATCTTTCGAAACATATTTGTATGATATGAAATTCACTTTTTTAGCTTGTTAAGTAGAAACATTCTTTTGTCTTCAAATTTGTATGTGTTTAAACAGACACACTCCCTGATTTTATCTTGCCCTGTTCATAGGAGAAGAGAGGTAGGCCAGGTAGGGGGAATGCATTGTGCTTGGAGGGGAACGGACAGCATGCATCCTCTACCAAGTAGCGGAAGTGAGCAAGATGGTGGCACGCCTGACAATTTTGAATTCATACAACCTATATTTGTGTTTAGAACATACATTGTCTGTTCTTATCTTACCTTGTACATAAATTTCAAATATACATGTATTTTGTAACGAACAGAAAAGATTTGAACAGTCAGCATACAATCTCTTGTGTTCTGAACAGAAAAAGAACATCTACAAGTTTATTTTTGATGAATGAACGCCACCATTTTAACACTTCTAAGAAAAGTCCGTAACTGAGGCATTCAGCCTGTCAGGGTAAGGTAGGTGGTGGTATAGAATTTCTAATTACTAGATTGTGTATGCCAAAATAGCCTTGATTAAATTCAAATCTTCTCCGCAGTGCTCATATGGAGTGAGGGCATATAACGATGTTGATGGTTATTTGTCCGTCGGATGGAGACATAAAGCCTTGAGCAGACATCTCGATGCTATTCGACAGGAGAAGGGTATAAGCCAGTACCGGGGTTTACCCTCTCCCTTCCTACTATCATATATCATGTCATTCATTTCATCTTATTATCTTCCCTGATGAGGTTGACGTCAGGAAGGGCACCTGGTTATTAAAAATGCCATCTTAACAGATTCATCTCACAATAAATCCAACACCGTGGAGAAAAGGGACAAGGAATGGACACACGTTAGTTTATAACGTCATGCAACCTTAGCCAACAGTCAGCGTTTCAAAGCGCGCACGCTGTAATGTCACAGCTCTGTCAGGAGAAGGCATGCGCGTTCGGTTATGTAAAGATAAGCAGGCATTTTTAAACCACCCGTGCTTATATTGTAAAAAAAGCCATCTCCGTACAGGCCATGATGGCCCTGGGGGGGGGGGAGGGGAGGCGGGGATTGAAGGTACAGGTTTCCACTATCCGTGACCTCGGAACTTGGTGAGGTAGATAAGTTAGCACTACGCCCGATCGCCTTTGCCCTCCGAAACTTGATACTCATTTTTGGAGTAGGCTGAGTGTGCCCCAGGGACAATTTGCACTTCTGGAAGTGGAAATCTCGTTCCTATCAGTTTTTGACTCCCTGACGGGGAATCGAACCGATGTCCTTCCGGATGAACCGAGCACGCCTTTACCACCTCAGCCAGGCAGCCCCTGAACCGATTGTACACCCCTGATCACAAGAAATCCGGGTGGAAAGGAAAACAGGTAACGTTTGGGCGCCGATTTTGGCCAACCCTGAGGATGAAGGGGAGGTAAGTGAGGCAACGTCACATAGGTTCGTCTTCCAGGAGGTGTGGCCTGTGGCATTACGCACTGAGAGGTCATTCCCAACACCATTTCCTCGGGAAGTGATTAAGATATTTCTGTGGTTAAACATTCTGGCTATATTGGCTTTAGCTTATAAATCTCATATAAATATAAATATACATTAAGAAAATCTTGTATTTCTCCAATTTATCTTCAAGATTAACAAAATGTACACGTCTCCAACATGAAGAAGAACTGTATCGCCGTTTTTACTTCGTCATTTGAACACTGACTTGTTGAATTTTTAACCAACATGAATGAACTTTATTTCATCATCATAATTATGTTTTAATCTTCGTGCCATTTTATCATATCTTTTAGCTTTTGTATCATCATAACATCAATGTGTTTTAATTGTCTTGCCATTTTGTCAAATTTTAGCTGAAGATGTTCCATAATCGGAACGAAACATGTACTAGAGATTATATGGTTTATATTATGTAATTAATAAACCTATTATATAGAAATTGATAAGTATTGGAAGGTGGGAACCTACTCATAACTTAACCTTAGTTATATTGGCTTCTCCTAATCAAGGTCAACAATTAATTAACTGTAATTTAACTGTGAAGAAATGTACACGATATAATCCCGCCTCAATACGTATGGCATTTAAGTGTTTGATCAGCGCTGACAATAACTCCAAAGGAACAGTTTTCCAAACACCCTTGCGTCATATTTAATGCTAGGTTATTTTTACTTTGGTTGTTGAGGATAAAATATGGTACGATACGATTATTATAATAATAATTATTATTATTAATAATAATAATAATAATAATAATAATAATAATAATAATAATAATAATAATAATAATAATAATAATGCACCCTATGGGAAATACACTCAGCAGTTATTTAAAATTCAACGGCTTTAGAAAGGTAGGAAAAATGGCCATAATAGAAGGTGGGGTTTATTTACACAGATAGGTCCTATGGCGACGATGGGATAGGAAAGGTCTAGGAATATTAAGGAAGCAGCCGTGGTCTTAATTATGGTACAGCTGCGCGCTCCTAACCGTACGGTCAACTCGCCCGGTGGGAATATTTTTATAGCTACCACATGGCAGTTCGTGAAAAGAAGAGGCCGGCCTAGTTAGCACGTTTTCCCCTGTGAATCACTTATGGACCTGTAATATATTTTCGGCAATATAAAATAGCACACAGCACCTCGAGGCATTCGAATACTGATCATGATAAGGCTCTCATGAATACGTATAACCCAACCAGCGAATTGTTGCCGGTGGCGGAAATCGGAACTAATGCGCTCCGCCCAGCTACACGCCTGCGATAGAAGTGCAGTTGTCGCCAGCGAAACCTTATCGCATGTCGTGTGAGTGAATGATTCGTGCATTGTGCGTTGTAGATTAGTGAACCCGTGTACGTAAGTAAGTACGTACGTAAGTGAACACAGTTAATAGACTATATTGTTCGTTGAGCAGTGGAGTAGATGTACTTTAACATAAAGTACATAGTACGAATACTAATAATAATGGAAACGCCGAAACAGAAAAAGGGGGGAAAATGGACTCATTCCGCGGAGAAGAAAATGATGTACAATGTCGTGCAGCTTTGTAAGCAAGAGAAAAAAGAGAACAAAGCAATTTTAAGGGCGGCACATATGGTTGGTAAGTCCGAAAAAACCGTAAGAAATATTTTGAACTACATTGAAAAGGCGAAGCAAACCGGCGAAAAGGTTACACCACCACGAAAAAACGGTTTGAAAGAAAAGTGATTTCTATAGATGACTTTGATAAATGCCGTATTCGTAGAAAATTCCTAGAGTATTATGAACAAAAGAAAGAAAGAAATTCCAACACTGCGGAAACTGCTTGTATTTGCGAAACATGAAATACAGTTGAAAGGGGGGGGGGGGGGGAAGGAAACGTAAAAGAAATGGGGTTTTATTTCCGGAAGTGTAAAAATAAACGAACTATCCTCGCGGAAAGGTCAGACATTGTTGCTAGACGTGCGAACTACTTACGAGCTATAAGAAATAACGCGAAGGGTCCAAATAAACCAGTAGTGTACACGGATGAAACGTGGGTTCATACACACTACACTGTAAAAAATGTTGGCAACATGAAGACGTCGCAGGGGTTATGACGAATCACAGTCCAGGACAACTAGCTATTGTTGTCCATGCGGGAGGGAAAATGGGTTTCCTAGAGGGAGCAGATTTATGACTCAAAATCCAAATCACAAGATTACCGTAATGAAATGAATAGCTGCAATTATCAGAAATGGGCAGAAGGTAAACGTAATCAAAATATTCCACCCGAGAGCATAGTTGTTATCGATAACGCGCCCTCTCATACTGCGCAAGTCAAAAAGCCCCCACTAATGCATCTCGTAAGGCTGAAATGGTAGACTGGCTTACACAGCATAACATATATTGTGATCCCACTTGGAGACGAGATGAACTTTTGAAACTTATAACACGTAATAAGCCAAATCCGGCATATAGAGTGGATACAATGTTAGAACAAAAGGGGTTTACTGTCATAAGGCTCCCTCCATACCATTGTGATCTTAATCCGATTGAACTTATTTGGAATTTGTTAAAACAAAATATTGCTGCTAAAAATGTCTCTGCTGTTAGCTTAAAAACCCTAAAGGAACTGACCAACACTTCTTTACGTGAAATCACTCAACAGGACTGGGCAAAAGCTTGCGAAAAAGTACGTACAATTGAGGAAAGTTATTGGTACAGGGATGGGTTAATGGAAGAAGCCATAGAAAATATCGTCATAAATGTTGACCTTGACAGTGACGATAGTGATGATGAAAATACAAATGAAAATGAGTGTCGTGACAACACTGAACAAAGTGTTATGGATACTGATACTGCAAGTGAACCTGGTACGGACAATAGTGAGAATAGTGAGACCGACACAGCTGATGAAAAACCAGGTATCTATCCTTTGTGTGCAGGACCTTCATCGTCTAGTACAATGTAACTTCAAGCAGGTTAGTGGTACTGTTCTCATTGTATGACTGTACATGCGTTCCCCCTCATGCCCCTCTCCGGCCGCGCCAGCCATACCGTGGCAAGCTGACGTAATGTATACACAACAGCCCCGCTCCATGTCTAGCGGTAACAATTCCCTGGTGGAGTAGTATATCTCATGTAATTCAGTGTTTCCAAACTGCGAAAACAAAAGAGTTACTGCAGGCGTTAAAATGCTTCAGTAGTCGGTGACTCTTATAAGTTTTCAGTGCTTTTTATTGTACCGTCTTATTAGAACACAATCTGGTTTTAGATAAATGATAACAGGAAGAAGGCACTGAGGGCCTTAAAACGCGCAGAAAAACCGGAGCAACTTGAGAAGGCAACTAGAGTGAAATACAGCTCTTTTGGAAGCCAGAAATGAAAAACCTTACCTATTAACAAAGTAATGAAGAACCATTCAGTTTCCTCCAATCATTTGAATGGCTAGAAAATTACTAATTTTGTGGAAAACTAGTGCACTGTTTAAGATTATACTCTACTCTTCGTTTGATATACTGTAAAAACAATTGTTTTCGTGTGCAGGAAGTGTTCATTTTATTTATTTACTTTTGTCTTACAAAATGCACTCCTTCGTTTCTTTGGGACATTTTACTCTGATATTATGAGAATATCTTATTTATATTTATTACAGCTCACCTATCATTATTATTTTTTGATTTGTGTATAATATTATTCATTTACACGTCTATTAAATGTAAGCATTGTCTCTGTCTTTCATTTTGTACGTCATTTTATCCCATTTAATTTCTCTCCCATTTCGAATAATTTTATTAAGAAAAAGTATGCTATGATATTTCAGTAAAAGAGTATGTCTTTACATGAATCGCAAATCGCCTTTAATTTCTCTCCCATTTCGATTAATTTTATTAAGAAAAAGTATGCTATGATATTTCAGTAAAAGAGTATGTCTTTACATGAATCGCAAATCGCCTTACTAGTGAAGGTTATCTTCCTTCATCTTAATTTCTTGCGTCCATATTTAATATCTGTGCATATATTACTGCAAAATATATCAGTTCTTCATTTGACAGTCTTTGCGAAGATAGGTCCTAGTAATGTACAATAATTTAAGAGGTCTTATATTGCTAGGTCTTATATTTCTTACAATGGTTAGACGCGATGCCATTTGACAATAACGTCACGGTCGAGGAGCCGGCCCCGTGGTGTAGGGGTAGCGTGCCTGCCCCTTACCCGGAGGCCCAGGGTTCGATTCCCGGCGAGGTCAGGGATTTTTACCTGGACCTGAGGGCTGGTTCGAGGTCCACTCAGCCTACGTGATTAGAATTGAGGAGCTATCTGACGGTGAGATAGTGGCCCCGGTCTAGAAAGCCAAGAATAACGGCCGAGAGGATTCGTCGTGCTGACCACACGACACCTCGTAATCTGCAGGCCTTCGGGCTGAACAGCGGTCGCTTGGTAGGCCAAGGCCCTTCAAGGGCTGTAGTGCCATGGGGTTTGGTTTGGTTTGGTTTGGTTTGGTCATGGTCGAGACCGATAACATTTCAGCCAGCCTTCGCACAAAACAGTTACAAAGAAATAGGAGAATTTGACCCTCAATGAATTGACATACGTGCCCGTGTGTTTCCTCCCTTCATTTCCCTGTCTACTGCAGGCAGGGAAGCAAGTACCTTCTCCTCTGTGGGAGTTTGTTTCATGTTAGATCTCCCGTCATTCGCTGTCTCTATCTCCCTCCCCTCTCACCCCTCGCTCTACAGGCGTGTCCATGTGTTATGCTTCCTCATGAATCTGACGACTGAAAGAGAGAGGTTAGGCTGGTACCTCACGGTTCTTAGGGATGTAATGATTTCTTTGCCTGAAATGAACATTTCTGTCCCGAGATTTAAATTAATACGAATGTACACTCGAAATCTTTAGTATCTCGCGGTTAAAAATATTCATTTCAGGCAAGAAATCAGTACAGCCCTCAGAACCACCCAGTACCTGCTTACACACTCTCTCTCATTGGTCACATCCATTAGACGCGTTAACATGTGCACACATCTGAAGAGTGAGGGGAGGTGGAGAAAACGAAGTACGCAGAGGGGAAGGTACTTGCCTCCCCGCCTGCCCACACGTCCCTCTGGCTCGACAATAAAGGGAGACGGAAATTAATGGAGGAAGCACACGGCTCCTTCAAGGCAACAGACGTACTGTGTATGTCAACTCATTGAGGGTCAAATTCCCCAGTTTCTATGCAATTCTTGTGTGCCAAGTCTGGCTGAAGTGTTAACGTCTCAACTATGACTTTATAATTATTCTTTTCCTACCGCTTTTTCCCACACCTGTGGGGTCACGGGTGCGAACTACGTCGCACATGTGGATTTGGTGCTGTTTAACGGCCGGATGCCCTACCTGGCACCAACCCTATATGGGCGGATGTAATCACTATTACGAGTTTCTATGGTGGTTGGTAGTGTGGTATGTGGTCTGAATATGAAGAGGAGAATGTTGGCTCGGACACAAACACCCAGTCCCCGAGCCAGAAGAATTAATCAGAAGCGATTAAAATCCCCGACCTGGCCCTGAATCGAACCCGGGACCCTCTGAACCGAAGGCCAGTACGCTGACCATTCAGCCAACGTCGACTATGACTTCATTATCAAATGTTATTGCGCTCAACCACTGTAAGAAAGAATAACCCTTATTTTCGTCAATATAGGCCCTGTTAAACACTACTACTACTTTTTTTACAAGTTGCTTTACGTCGCACCGACACAGATAGGTCTTATGGCGACAATGGGATAGGAAATTCCTAGGAATGGGAAGGAAGCGGCCGTTGCCTTAATTAAGGTACACCCCCAGCATTTGTCTGGTGTGAAAATGGGAAACCACGGAAAACCATCTTCAGGGCTGCCGACAGTGGGGTTCCAACACACTATCTCCCGGATGCAAGCTCACAGCTGCGCGACCCTAACCGCACGGCCAACTCGCCCGGTGATCTACTAGTTACTACTACTACTAATAATAATAATAATAACAATAATTATGATGATTTTTATCCGCAAAAACCAAGGTAAAAATAACCCGGCATTAAATAATTATGATTTTCACAGACGCAAGGGCGTTTGGAAAACCGTTCCTATGAAGTGATTGTCACCGCTGATTAAACAATTAAATGCCGTATATTGGGCTGAGTCCGCTTCTGTGGTGTAGTGGTTAGTGAGATTAGCTGCCACCCCCGGAGGCCCGGATGCGATTCCCAGCTCTGCACCGAAATTTGAAAAGTGGTACGTGGGCTGGAACGGGGTCCACTCAGCCTCGGGAGGTCAACTGAGTAAAGGGAGGTTCGATTCCCTCCTCAGCCATCCTCGAAGTGTTTTTCCGTGGTTTCCCACTTCTCCTCCAGGCAAATGCCGGGATGGTACTTAATTTAAGGCCACGGCCACGGCCACTTCCTTCCTTCCTTCCTTCCTTCCTTCCTTCCTTCCTTCCTTCCTTCCTTCCTTCCTTCCTTCCTTGTCTATCCTTTCCAATCTTCCTACCCCGTAGCGTCAAATCACACAATATACCGATGCTCAGCCATGATTCCAAACTATGAGTAAACAGAAGTGCATGGTAAGGCCACCTGTTCGAATTACTGGTCATTCTCCCCAGTTGTATCCCCCGACCAATGTCTCACGCTCTAGGACACTGCCCTTGAGGCGGTAGAGGTGGGAACCCTCGCTGAGTCCGAGGGAAAAACCAACACTGGAGGGTAAACAGATTGAGAAGAAGAAGATATTGGGCTGGGGTTTGCTGATGATATTGTTATTTTATCTGAGACTGTAGAAGATCTGGAGAAGTTGCTGAATGGTATGGATGGAGTCTTGGGTGAGGAGTACAAGATGAAAAGTAATGGAGTGCAGTCGTACGAAGTTAGGTGATGCAGGAAATATTAGATTAGGAAATGAAGTCTTAAAGGTAGTGGATGAATATTGTTACTCTACCACCCCCATCCCTGCTACCATAACACAACAACACAGTACACGACATATACGCGCAGATACTCACCTCACTTACCTCTCTTCATACATTGCCGTGGATGGACTGGAACGAACTAAAACAGTTCGGAGCTGGACCCGTGCGTGGATAAAAGGGGAGCGAAAGGACAGAAAGGCAAGAACCCGTAACCCCCGTGAATAAAAGAATGGATCAAAGAAAATGGGGTTTATTATAAACACACATAATATTAAAATGTAGACAAAAATGTGAGGCTGCATAAAAGTTACTTACATAACTGCAGAAAATTGGAACATCAAGTAGTATCCCGTTCAATGACATAGCAAGTTTCATGTAACACAGCGACAGTACACACGATCGCACTACTCACTTCCGTACGACCACATAAAATTACAAATTCGTTTCAGAAAAATAAAGTGACTTGTAACACGTTACCGAAGGAATCAGAAATTGGAACCACGAAAGGGATAATACAGTCGCGCTAATACGGACCGCGCACATAGCATCCGTGCTCCAAGCGAGCGCCCACTCGATGCTAGCGCGTCACAACAACAATGCCAAAGCACTGCCTCCCAAAGGAGCAGAAGCAAAAGAAAAAGAAGATGTTGCCACAGTTAGAAAAACAAAAACTAATCGCCGACAATGGAGCAAATAACAGCCTAGAAATATAAAATAGCACACCACACATGGCCCAAACCGGCCAACTAAAACGAAAAATAAAAGAAAAAGAAAGAAAAATTAAAATTAAAATTACGAGATACGGAGAGTACTATAGACCGCACACAGGCAGACAGTACAGGCACGCACACACACACGTATGAACAAGAAGAAGAGACCCAACATAAAATCGAACCAGATCAGGCCGGAGTGTAAAGGCACGCGACGTATACTTTCGCAAAGGATAGCGACGATCATGGGCTCACGAGCTTGGTTCGAACACCACAGGTACAATGCTGGACCGCCGCAAAAATAGGCAAGGCTGATCCAAATATAATCGTAGCAATCACAACATTCGTAGACCCGCTACACGGGACATCCAAATTGCCTCACGTGGACAAACATGGATTAAACCCCGTAGCGTCAAATCACACAATATACCAATGCTCAGCCATGATTCCAAACGATGAGTAAACAGAAGTGCATGGTCTCAAAACCCACAAACACACAGGCCCAAACAAACAGATAGGTAAATACCACTCTCCGTTCTCGCGCGTGTGTACACAAAGAAAGAAAAATTTAAAACACACACAAAATTAATTAATTAAGAGCCTGCAAAGACAGGTGAAAGGTAAGGTAAGGGTTATTCTGCCCGAAGGCAGGTCCGAACCTCCGCAGAGGTGTTCCTGAGCCGGAGTTTGCGTGCGGTAGGGTGGCCAGTTCCTTTCCGCTCCTCCATTCCCTTACCCCCCCCCCCCACCAACAGCGCGTGGCAACCCATCCAACTCCTGACCACGCCCAATGTTACTTAACTTCGGAGATCTCACGGGATCCGGTGTTTCAACACGGCTACGGCTGTTGGCACAGGTTAAAAAGACTACCGAAATACAATCACATAGAACCGTTCTTGTAACTGGCGTGTAAAATGAAATAAAATGAATGAATACCTGGGAGCAGCAATCAGGTGCCTCGAAATATTTACCTCAATCAAAAGAATAACTACCGGACAAGTTGGCCGTGCGCGTAAAGGCGCGCGGCTGTGAGCTTGCATCCGGGAGATAGTAGGTTCGAATCCCACTATCGGCAGCCCTGAAAATGGTTTTCCGTGGTTTCCCATTTTCACACCAGGCAAATGCTGGGGCTGTACCTTAATTAAGGCCACGGCCGCTTCCTTCCAACTCCTAGGCCTTTCCTGTCCCATCGTCGCCATAAGACCTATCTGTGTCGGTGCGACGTAAAGCCAATAGAAAAAAAAAAGAATAACTCCCAGCAGAGAACCGAGCCTTGAAATAAGTAAATCCACGATAATAGCAATTCGTAGATCAAGAAGCACATTTTAAATCCCAGTTTGTTTATCACTTTCGATCCCTCCATTGTTGGTGTCACGAGCAGACCAACTTTAACACTCAGAGAGTGAGAGACAAACTGTCAAAGAGACTGTGTATAAACACAGATGGCTAGAGCGCCATCTTCAATGAGAAACTATAAGTTTCACGTCACATTCGGGTAATGTTATCGCTAATGGCGACAACGACAGTCAAGGAGAAGTAGGAATAAAGGAAGTGCATCACCAAGGCAGGCTTGGTTCGGCACATTACTTCGGTACTAACGATGGCAGAAGTAAAGGAGGACATAAAATACAGGCCAGCACAAGCAAGGAAGGCCTTTCTTAAGAAAATAAATTTGCTCAATTCGAATATTGATACAGGAATTAGAAAAATGTTTTGGAAGACTTTCGTTTGGAGCGTGGCACTGTATGGAAGCGAAACATGGACGATAACTCGCTCAGAAAGAAAGAGAATGTAAACTTTTGAAATGTAGTGTTACAGAAGAATGCTGAAGGTGTAATAATTTCGTATGGCTATTTCTAGCCGAGTGCACCCCTTGTTAGGCAGACCCTCCGATGAGCGTGGGCGGCATCTGCCATATGTTTGTAACTGCGTGTTATTGTGGTGGAGGATAGTGTTATGTGTGGTGTGTGACTTGCAGGAATGTTGGGGACAGCACAAACACCCAGCCCCCGGGCCATTGGAATTAACCAATAAAGGTTAAAATCCCCGAACCGGCCGGGAATCGATCCCGGGACCCTCTAAACCGAAGGTCGGTACGCTGACCATTCAGCCAACGAGTCGGACAATGCTGAAGGTGAGATGGATAGATCGAATCACGAATAAAGAGATACTGATTCGAATTGGTGAGAGGAGATCGTTGTGGCTAAATTTCGCGAGAAGAAGAGATAGAATGATAGGGCACATCTTAAGACACCCAGGACTTGTGCAGTTGGTTTTTGAGGGAAATATAGGGGGTAAGAACAGTAGGGGTAGACCAAGGTATGAATATGACAAGCAGATTAGAGTAGATGTAGGATGCAGCAGTTGTGTAGAAATGAACAGGTTAGCACAGGGTAGGGTGGCTTGGAGGACTGCATCAAACCAGTCTATATACTGATGATTTTTTGATTAGGAAAAGCTAGTAACTTATAGCCAGAATGTTTAACCATAGAAACATCTTAATCAGTTCCCAAAAAACGGAGTTGTTAGTGACCTCTGAGTGTGCAACGTTGCAAGCCACACCTCCTGGAAGAAGAACACACGTGACGTTGCCTTGGTTACTTCTCCTTCATCCTCAGGGTTAGACAAAATCTTCGCCCAAACATTACCTGCTTCCTTTTCCACCCAGAATTCTTGTGATCGTGATTGCACACATAGTATGAATTCGTGAGAACTTTCATTTCAAGATTATAGTGCTGTGTTTATATAGGAGAGTGACACAGGGCAAAGTACGCCACAGCAGCCGTTTGCTATGACTGACATGCTTGCAGCCTTTCTCTACCAGCGTCCTTGACTGGCCCCCCCCTCCGCGGCGAAGAACGCTGGTTGCAGTTGGAACTACTCTTCAACAGTGCCAAAACTCTTGATCGTTGGTGAAATGGTCATTCTTCAGCGGACTAGTTATATGATTGTCGCATGGAGAGATATCTTGGCTGTAAGACGGGTGATCCATAAGACCCCAACGAAACGCTGACGGTCCATTATTGCGATAGCAGTGAGCTGACGTGCGTTAACATCACAATAACCATTCACAGCCATCTAAGTATGAATGGTAAGAATTGGTAACGAACCCGATCAATATAAAATTTGAGCAATATTTCCCAGATTTTACAGAGGAAAATTTGTAATTTGTCAAGTCAGTTCACCAGAATATCTAACCAAACTGAGGGAAGCTCCTGAATTTAAGACAAGCAACAAACTTAGGAACTATTTACCACTGCGGAAGCCTCTTCATTGACCAACAGCCTGGCTAACATCAAAGGGACCGTTTACGACTTGAGTTGACTCGCAGTATAGTATGTGTGACGGTCCTTTGAACTGCGTAACTTTAGTGAAATACACTAGTGTCCAAAAGTTAAGCATAGTCACTAAACGAGGCTATACCGCCCGATAGGAATGTCAGACAGATTACTGAACGGATGGAAGCTGAATCACACACCATATGTCACACAACTTGTCCAAGAAAACAGTGTCAGAAAGGTTCTGATAGCTAAGTTACACCTTTGACAACAACTAACAAAACTTGGAAATGTCCTCCACAACAAAGTATGCTGTTAATAGGGTGTATGATTAACCCTAACGGCCACACATGCTTCGCAGCGACGTGGCATGCTCTCTATCAGATGGTCCAAGAGCTCTTGTGGCAGTCGATGCCATATCTCCGAAAGGGCAATACGAAGGTCTTGGAGGGTCCATGGTGGAGGCTGACGGGATGCAATTCACCTTCCCAATGCATACCAGGCATGTTCTATAGGATTCAGATCCGCAGACCTCACTGGCCAGTCTATGCGATGAATGTCTTCCCCAGCCAGAAATTCATCCACCAGAGCAGCGCGGTGCGGTCGGTCATTATCGTCCATTAAGAGGAAGTCTGGACCAATCGCACCTCTGAAGAGTCGAACATGTGGTCTCAGTACCTCATCCCTGTATATCCGAGCGTTAACAGTGTTCCTCGGACCAACCATGAAAATGTGCAGGTCCGTACGGCCATTCAACATGATGCCGCCCCACACTATTACGCCACCACCACCATACTGGTCCCGTCCCACGATGTTCCTGTGGTTGTATCGGCTACCCGGTTCTCTCCAGATTAATGTGCGACGGGAATCGTTCTGCAAACTGAAGCGGGATTCATCTGTAAAGAGCACATGCCTCTATTCATTCATGATCCAGTTCCGATGTTGACGACTCCATAGTAAACGGGCCCGTCTCTGTGCTGGAGTGAGTTGGACGCACACCGCTGGACGTCGGGCAAACAGCCCTGCTCTTATGAGCCTCCGGTACACAGTTTGCCGGGAAACGGCAACCCTGAGACGGGTGCAAGCTCCGCCGAAAATTGTCTTGCAGGTGCACTCCGATTTCGTCGGGCGGTTAGGGCCAGATATATGTCCTGCTGTGGGGTGGTTACCCTTGGTCGACCTGGTGGTGGCCTACGACTAACATCTAACAGTTAAAGCCCCCGGCGTAGTTTTGACAGAAATTATTGTAGACAACCTCTTATTTTTCAGCATTTAAGGACACTTTTATTCTCCGTCCTGCGTAGTAGGCAAAATAATAGTATTCCACCAGTTGTAAAAATCATATAACCACATTTCAGTTGTAGTGTAGATACGCTATATTTAGATAGTACCGTATCTTGCCTGCTATATTCATGTGTATCTTTGTGTGTGTGTCTTTAGTGTGTATCTATTAGAGCACAGTAAGGTAAAATAGTACTAATAATAATCTGTCTAAATATTTAGCTTTGTTGGTAATCTTTGAGTAGTTCTTGCAAAATTCAAACTTGCAATTTTCATTTCTGTTTATGCTTAGTAGTAACATACGGTATTGAAATCAGGATACCTATGAACGTAGTTTAATATTATTGTAGTGTACTGTAGTATACAAGTAATATCTATTAGAAATTAGTGTGCTTATTCTAGTATTGTAAAATATTTGTGTAGTAGGCCTACAGTAGAGGTATCCGCAGAACCTCTCGTACTACCATTCTGTTGCTGCAATTAGGATAGGCTTAACTGCAGTTTACAATTGTGTAACTCTTGTATATTCCCTTCGGTATTCAGTAATCAACGGCAGTTTATATCCTGTTAGGGTGTTGTAGGATAAAAATAGGGTAAACTAAGTAGTATTGTAGTGTAGTAGTATATTAATTACCTTATTGCCGTGTGATCTTTGTGTACTATCTTAAACAATATTTCTTTCCTTTCATTTTTTGTACATAATAATAATTTTATTTTTATTTTCCCGTAAAGAATGGCTAAGGAGTGCAAGTGTAGGAAATATGAATGTGGCCAGGCATTAAGAATTATGAGGGAGGAGTTGGAGAGTATGAGGGACATAATTAGGATTCTCTCAGAAGAGAGGAAGGAAAGCAGGCCTCCCTCAAACAATGTACAGGATACAGTAGATGTGGAAGAGGGATGGGAAGGAAAAGGGGGAATTTTAGAAGACAGGTGGTCTAATGTTCTAAGGGGAAGGAGATTACAGGCTAACGGCTCTATTCAGGATCAGAATTCAGGATAGGTGTCTGTGAGAAGTCGGTACGAGTCACTGCAGGTAGAACAACAGAAAGAAGATGAGAAACAGGGAACTGTTGCTGAGAAGTGTGGAAGTAGGAGGAAGGGAAAAGGTAGGAGAGGGAAATGTAGAGTAAAGAATAGGAAAAGTCATGTGGAACAGGGTCATTGAAGGGAGAAACGGGGGGAGGAGGAAGTAGCTTCTGCAGCTGTCAGTAAAGATAGGGCTGACCGGAAGGGGAGGGGATCAAATGAGGTGGGTAGTGTTGAGGCTCTGGTCATGGGGGATTCCATTGTTAGACATGTGGGGAAAGTGTGTGGTGGAAAGGGAACAAGGGTAGAGTGTTATCCAGGAATTAGGTTGAGGCAGATGTTGAAGAAAGTAAAAGACAAGGAGGAGGGAATGAGAAGGTTGTAGTGTTTCACGTTGGTACAAATAACGTAAGCAAGCTGGTATATGTACCAACATAGTCGGGTATATGTGAGATCTGGTAAATGGAGCACGAGTGAAGTTTAAGGAAGCGGAGATTATTATCAGTGGAATACTGTTTAGGAGGGATACTGACAGGAGTGTGTATCGTAGAGATAGAATAGGAATGTTAGGAGGAGGAGTATTTATTCTTGTAAAAGAAGAATTTGTAAGCTACGAAGAAGTTAAAGATGGCAAACATGAAATTCTAGGTGTAAGGCTCATTTCTAAAGATAACAGGAAACTTTATTTCTTTGGAGTGTACAGACCGGAAAAGGGTAGCACTGACGGTGATTCAGAATTATTTGATAAGATAATCAGCTATGTGGGAAACGACATGGAAAGGAATGCGATTGTAGCGGGAGATCTGAATTTACCAAATGTCAATTGGGTAAGTAATGCGAACGACAGGAAGCATGACCAACAAATGGCAAATAAGTTAATATGGGAAGGACAGCTGATTCAGATTGTGATGAAATCAATTAGAGAGAAGAATATCCTGGACCTGGTGCTGGTAAAATCAGATGAGCTCTAGAGAGAAACCGAAGTCATAGATGGTACTAATGATCACGAAGCTGTTTTTGTCGTAGTTAAATATGACAGACAGGAAGGTTTTAAAAGTAAGACTAATAGGCAGTACCATATGGCTGATAAAGTGGACATGAGGGGGTTTGAAGAAAGTAAGTATGATCGGTGGGAAACAGTAAATAAAAATCTAAAAGGGCCCTGGGATGGGTTTAAAGCAATTGTTGAGGAATGTGAAAACGGGTTTGTACCTTTAAAGGTTGTAAGGAATGGTGAAGAACCACCTTATTATAATAGAAAAATAGAGAGACTAAGAAGGAGGTGCAGACTGGAAAGAAATAGTATATAATATAATGTTATTTGCTTTACGTCCTACTAACTACTTTTACGGTCTTCGGAGACGCCGAGGTGCCGGAATTTAGCCCCGCAGGAGTTCTTTTACGTGCCATTAAATCTACCGACACGAGGCTGTCGTATTTGACCACCTTCAAATAGCACCGGACTGAGCCAGGATCGAACCTGCCAAGTTGGGGGTTAGAAGGCCAGCGCCTTAACAGTCTGAGCCACTCAGCCCGGCGGAAAGAAATAGAGTTAGAAATTGCTGTGGAAATAAGGAGAAATAGGAGGAACTTACTAGGAAACTGAATCTAGCAAAGAAGTCAGCTAAGGATAACGTGATGGCAAGTATAATTGGAATTCATAATAATGTTAGTAAAAAAAGGAAGGGTATGTATAGGTACTTTAAGGCAGCAACAGGTTCCAAGAGGGACATTCCAGGAATAATTAATGAACAAGGGGAGTGTGTAGGTGAGGATCTTCAAAAGGCAGAATTATTCAGTCAGCAGTATGTAAAAGTTGTTGGTTACAAGGATAATGTCCAGGCAGAGGAGGTGACTAATGCTAAAGAAGTATTAAAATTACATATCATAACACTGATATATACAATAAGATACAAAAGTTGAAAACTAGAAAAGCAGCTGGAATTGATAAGATTTCTGGGGATATACCAAAGACAATGGGTTGGTATATAGTACCATATCTGAAGTACTTATTTCATTATTATTTGCATGAAGGAGCTATACCAAATGAATGGAGAGTTGCTATAATAGCTCCTGTGTATAAAGGAAAGGGTAACGGACTTAAAGCTGAAAATGACAGGCCAGTAAGCTTGACATGCGTTGCATGTAAGCTTTGGGAAGGCATTCTTTCTGATTATATTAGACATGTTTGCGAAATTAATAACTGGTTCGATAGAAGGCAATTCGGGTTTAGGAAAGCTTATTCCACTGAAGCTCAACTTGTAGGATTCCAGCAAGATATAGCAGATATCTTGGATCCAGGAGCTCAAATGGATTGTATCGCGATTGACTGTCTAAAGCATTTTATAGGGTGGATCATGGGAGACTACTGGCAAAAAAGAATGCAATTGGACCAGACAAAAGGGTGACTGAATGGGTGGCTCTGCTTTTAGAAAATGGAACTCAGAGAATTAGAGTAGGCGATGCTTTATCTGTCCCTGTAATAACTAAGAGGGGAATTCCTCAAGGCAATATTTCGTACCTTTATGTTTTCTTATATATGTAAATGATATGAGTAAAGTAATGGAATCGGAGGTAAGGCTTTCAGCGGATGATGTTATTCTCTATAGAGTGATAAATAAGTTACAAGATTGTGAGCAACTGCAACGTGACCTCGATAATGTGAGATGAACAGCAGGCAATGGTATGATGATAAATGGAGTTAAAAGTTAGGTTCTGAGTTTCACAAATAGGAAAAGTCCTCTCAGCTTTATTTACTGCGTTGATGGGGTGAAAGTTCTTTATGGGGATCATTTTAAGTACCTAGGTGTTAATATCAGGAAAGATCGTTATTGGAGTAATCACATAAATGGGATTGTAAATAAAGGGTAAAGATCTCTGCACATGATTATGAGGGTGTTAAGGGGTTGTAGTAAGGATGTAAAGGAGAGGGCATATAAGTCTCTGGTAAGACCCCAACTAGAGTATGGTTCCAGTGTATGGGACCCTCACCAGGATTACTTGATTTAAGAACTGGAAAAAGTCCAAAGAAAAGCATTTCGATTTGTTCTGGGTGATTTCCGACAAAAGAATAGTGTAACAAAAATGTTGCAAGGTTTGGGCTGGGAAGACTTGAGAGAAAGAAGACGAGCTGCTCGTCTAAGTGGTATGTTCCGAGCTGTCAACGGAGAGATGGCGTGGAATGTCATTAATAGATGAATAAGTTTGAATGGTATCTTTAAAAGTAGGAAAGATCAAAGTATGAAGATAAAGTTGGAATTCAAGAGGACAAATTGGGGCAATTTTTCTTTCATAGGAAGGGGAGTTAGGGTTTGGAATAACTTACCAAGGGAGATGTTCAATAAATATCCATTTTCTTTGAAATCACTTAAGAAAATGCTAGGAAAACAACAGATAAGGAAACTGCCACCTGGGCGAATGTCCTAAATGCAGATCAGTATTGATTGATTGATTGATTGATTGATTGATTAATTGATTGATAGCGGAATATTGTACTTCCTTTTCTTAGCCCACTCGCACACGCTAATTACGTCTTTCGAGGGGAAAACGAAACCACCTCTCTTCTTAATCCTAATTAGTTGACAGCGTACGACATTTCAAGTTCTGTCAAACAACTAATGCATTCCTCACATATTATTTTCCGCTCAATTTGAAGCACAACAAAACAAGCGATGTTTTTCACAACCTCACTGATTGACAATGATCCTCGAGATAATGATAACTCGATTCAGTGTCATTTTCCGAGCCAAATTCAGTGCTGTCAAAGCGTGGAGTCGAAGAATTGATTCTGTCGACCGGATCTGCACTGTGAAATTCATTCCAGGGATGTCCTCTAGCGCTAGGCAGTTCGATCCTCTCGGTGCATGGATTTGTTTGTGAATTAGTATTTTATTGAAAGCTGCAATGAATTGTTTATCTGTAGGGTTGTTTTTAGATCCAAATCGAGAAAGGAGGTATCAAACAAATTAAAAAATCAATATGATCTTGGATCACTTTATAAAATGGCAGATACCTGAGCAGTTGTTTCGAGATGACCAGATCATTTATAATAATTAATGGCGTATGGCTTCCGAAGAGGCCTGGTACAGGTCTTTCGATCAGACGCCCTATAGGCGACCTGCGCGTCTGTGAGAATGAGGCCTTACCTGTGATGAATTCTAATACTGGAAACGGTACACTCCCGAGTCACTGGAATTAACCAATGAATGTTAAAATCCCCGACCTGGTCGGGAATCCAACCTGGGATCCCTTAACCAAAGTCCAGCACATTAACCATTTAGCCATGTAGCCAGACTCCATATAATCATACATCTCTACAGCGCTCTGTATACATATTCTGAAGCCAAGAAATCTAGTTTTTCGGCTGCCGGAGCAAATAAGAGCCCCAGACGCACCTCAGGTTACTGATATAGTCATCAATGTGAGCAAAAGGTCTTTTATTTCTACTGTGTTCCTTGACTACATAGCCTGTTTGGAATATTTTTGCAGGATTCTCCGAGAATTCAAATTGTCAAACAATCTGTTAAATAATTAAGAAAAATTATCAGCCCCTTCACATTTTCAAACACCTCAATATTTGTTCTTTCTTTCTTTCTTTCTTTCTTTCTTTCTTTCTTTCTTTCTTTCTTTCTTTTTTTCTTAATCTGTTTACATTCCAGGGTTGGCTTTTTCCCCGGACTCAGCGAGGGATCCCACCTCTACCGCTTCAAGGGCAGTGTCCAGGAGCTTCAGACTCTGGGTCGGGGGATACAACTGGGCAGGATGACCAGCGCCTCGCCCAGGCGGCTTCACCTGCTATGCTGAACAGGGATCTTGCGGGGGGATGGGAAGGCTAGAAGGGATAGACAATGAAGAGGGAAGAAAGCGGCCGTGGCCTTAAGTTAGGTACCATCCCGGCATTTGCCTGGAGGAGAAGTGGGAAACTACGAAAAACCACTTCCAGGATGGCTGAGGTGGGAATCGAACCCACCACTACTCAGTTGACCTCCCGAAGCTGAGTGGGCCCCGTTCCAGCCCTCGTACCACTTTTCAAATTGCGTGGAAGAGCCGGAAATCGAACCCGGGCCTCCGGGGGTGGCAGCTAATCACACTAACCACTACGCCACAGAGGCGGAGTTCAATATTTTTTTCTAGACCAAATTGCAGGACATCTACGACGGATACACTGAGCAACTGAGCAGCAAGCTTTACGTTCATCTTCTGCATTTCGTAGTTGACGTGAGCTCCCCGAAGTTTTTAGCTAAATGCAGTCCTTCATTCTCTTGTAGCTTCTGCAGAAGTATGATGTTGTTCCAAGGTATAATTTGTTCATCCTTGTCATACAGAATTGTCCTGACACCCAGGGTATTTCGGACTAGTTTAAGCATGTGGCAGGGATCTAGAAAAAAAGAAAACGAATCAGAGATTTTGTGACAGGGTGAGGAAAAGATGACAATAAACCATCATGCTTGATATTGCAGCCTTACTCATACTTATATTATTCACTGACCCATCACATGTCAATGATTCTACAGTAACCTTGGCAACATTCAAAATTCGCAAGCACTGCATAACTAAAGAACATCGTTGTTCCCCACTGATCCCACCTGTAAGGAAGTAATCAGCAGGCACACGCGAAAACATATCGATGACAACAACCATAAAAACGTACGCCTCTCTTGCCACCTGTGTGTTATCACATTCTACTACAGACCCAAAATCGATGTAGACGTACCCTGTGGTTCTTCGTCCATCCCACTCAATATACTTCCTATCTGCCATGTCATCAACACTCAGAGAACATAGGGGAGGAAACTTCTTCGTGCAGAATCCTGGATATGCATCTACAGATGTGTCCATTTAGTAAGAGTTCCATTGAACATGCTCCTGATGTAAAAATATGCCCTTACTACACTGTTTCACATACAATTCCTTATAAACGCCTGGAATATTAGCAAGCTGAATAGCGCACTCATTTTTAGTTAAACTTCTTGATTTCAGGTCGTGAAATAAGTTTTCATATTTGTCACTTTTTCCATCCTAGCGTTCCTTCTTCGTAAAATTTAATGATCATTCCCGTACGTCTCAATGAAGCCATATTTTTCCTAATTATCAATTTCAATTTATTTTCTTTCTTTTGACACTGTGATTGTTCAAAGTTTTCTCAGGTTTCCTCGTCCTGGGACTGAACACCCTGAATAAACATATTATTATGCTTGTTGTTTAAAGGGGCCTAAAATCTAGGTCATCGACCCCTATCTGAATAAACAAGAGAGACTATTTCTTAAAGGAGGGAATACCCAACTATGATAGAATTACCATATATTGTGTTCAAAGCTCTCCCTGGTATTAAAAAAAAAAGAAATGTTCTCGCCTTTTGCACCTGAACAGTACTAATGACACTGGCAGCCCACTCCAGTTCGATATTACTTGGATCGTGAGTGTCAACATTCCTGGATCGTGCTTCCTTCCTTTTCTGCAAACCATTATTATTTACAATGTCATCCAAATGGAACAATAGATCATATCGGTCACTATTATAATCTAAGTCTTCGAGTGATAAGTACCTTGTTAGATGATGGCTGTCCGTAGCTGTGATATGTAGGGAATACGTTCAGGAAGGCATTCTCTCTCAGTCTTGGCCCGGATAAGTATAGTATCTATCATTTACTTTCTCAGGGCTGAAGTGCTCCGTACAAATACAATTATTAACACTAGGTGTCTAGTTTTTCCTCAGCTACCTTCGTCCACTTGGCCCGACGGTCTGGATTCTTAGGGATCCTACAAAAATCCATGTCTTAAAACAATGACATTCTTACCATGAAAAAAATAAACATGCGTATCTACGTTTAACATGTATTAGCCTACAAGAAGGAAAATTTGCCGATGAAAAGCAATGCCGGTTTTCCTGTTTACCGGGGAAGTTGGCCGTGCGGTTAGGGGCGCGCAGTTGTGAGCTTGCATCCGGGAGATAGTGGCTTCGAACCCCTTTGTCGGCAGCCCTAAATATGGTTTTCCTTGGTTTCCTATTTCATACGAGGGAAATGCCGGGGCTGTACCTTAATTAAGGCCATGGGTGCTTCATTCCCACTCCTAGGCCTTTCCTATCCCATCGTCGCCGTAAGATCTATCTGTGTCGGTACGACGTAAAGCAAATTGAAAACAAAAAGTGTTCCTATTCCTGTCAATTCTGTTGTTCCACCCTACCAACAGCAGATGAAACATTTAGATGATGATTATTGGCTGACGAAAGTGAAGAATAGGAATGGGAGAATACCGGGATAAAGAGATGCACAGTAAAGAGAATAGATTCATCAAGAAAATAACCATCAGAGTGAAGGACAATGAGAAGCAGATGATCATGGCAGAATGTAAGACTAAGAGAACATTAACGGAATTGTGTGAAATGATCCAAAACACAGTACGTCAATAAGGAAATCAAGGCTCCCAAATAGATAACTAAGAGGTGAGGTGTGGTGGCTAATGAGGATATGTAAAAGTAAGGGTGTGAGAGAGAAACATAATGAAAATAATAGTTAATTCTGTGAAGAAATAATGGAATAGACTCATCTATTGAGAGTACAGTATGTAGGCAAGCTGAAGCACTTAGAATTAAATTTGGGTGGTGAATATAAATCAAAAATAGAGAGAGAGAAAGAATTCTATACAATTGTTAAAATGTTAAACAAAGAATGGATCGCACCAGGACGAATAGCAAAGCTTTCCTTGTGTTGTAAGAAGTATGTGGAATAAAAGGAAATGAAAAAGAATAGCACTAAAAGTACTCGTAACAAAACAAATACTCGCACCAATTAATAATAAGGGTAAGATACATGTTGTCCTAGACAATAAAACACTGTTAATGTTAAAAAACTACAATTTATAGATTAGGTGGAAATAGTAATTATGGATAGGTGTACAATTTAAGTTAGTAGTAGATACATTTAAATGTAATAAGAAAAGCATTCATGTATCAGAATAATATGAATTGCAAGAAATGATTACTCTATCCTCATTTCCAAGCGATCCGGAAGTATGGGATGGGAGAATTCAATTCTGTTCTATTGTTGCACACATACAAAAAGAAAGACATATGACAAACAATAGTTACATTAGGCAATTTGTGACGCCTAACTCACAATCTTATAAGTAGCACCCCAGCGAGCCGCGGTGTTAAACGCGATATGGCTGCCGGTTTCAAGGAGTGGTCCTGTTTGACTTTGCCAAGAGCTAATCAATCATTCTTCTCTTCTCGCTCCCTCCCTGTCATAGACATCAGCTCGAAAGATCCTCTAAGTCTAAGCGGATAGTTATGATAGTTGTTTCAATAGGGCCAACTTACGTTAGAACTAAGGCTTCTGAAATCCAACCGGTGGATGTTCGTAACGAAAAGTGTGCATCTACGAACCAACAAGTCCATGTAATGAAGAAAATCTATGGAAGTAGTGAGTCTTATGGTTGAAGCTGGAGGCACAATAACAGCCACATTTGCACAGCTCTTCAAACTGGATAACAAATTTGGTGGCTGTAAAGGATTAAAATGTACTTCTGAGGAACAGTTCAGGGTGACATGCGGAGCAGTTGACCATTCTTTGCCTGAACACATTGCTCTCTCACCACCTTGATTTTAAAAACGTACACTGATCAACCAGAACATTGTGACCAAGTACCTAGTATCGATATAAAACCGTCCAGGTGATAGCAGCGTCGCCTGACGAGAAATGACTGCTAGTCAGATACACACATGGTGCATGTAGTATCAGTGAGCGTGCTGTCCGTGTGTAGGATGGGGAAGGCGCGCGATCTGTCTGAGTTTGACTGAGGGCAGATTGTGATGGCCCGGAGGCTCGGCACGAGTATTTCGGAAACTGCACGACTTGTCGGTGGTTCGAGGAGTGCTGTGGTGAGTGTCATCAACAAGTGACGAAACCAAAGTGAAACTACGTCCAAACGTCAGGGGGTTGGGCGGCCACCCCTCGTTACAGATGTCGGACGTCGTAGGCTGGGCAGACCGGTAAAACAGGACAGCTGGCGAACTGTGGCGGAACTAACATCAGACCTTAATGCTGGGCAGAGTACAAGTGTGTCTGAACACACAGTGCACCGAACACTCCTAAGGATGAACCTCTGCAGCCGACGATCCATGCACGTGCCAATGTTAACACCACGACATCGTCAACTACGACTGAAATGGCCACCTGACCATCGTCACTGACGTTAGCGCAGTGGCAGAGCGTTGCATGGTCTGATGAATCCCGATACCTTCTTCATCATACTGATGGGAGGGTACGAATCCGTCGCCTTCCAGTGGAACATCTCCTCGACACCTGTACTGCGGGACGGAGACAAGCTGGCGGCGGCTCAATTATGCTCTGGGGAACATTCACGTGGACATCAATGGGTGCAGTGTAGCTCATGAAAGGCATCACGACGGCCGAGAAGTATCGTACACTGGTTGCAGACCACGTACACCCCTTCATGATGATCATGTTTCCCAACGGCAGTGGCATTTTTCAACAAGATAATGAGCCATGTCACACAAGGCCAGGAGTGTGATGGAGTGGTTCAAGGAACACAGTGGCAAGTTGCAATTTATGTGCTGGCCCCCCAACTCGCCAGATCTCAACCCGATCGAACACATCTGGGATGTGATGGAACGTGGCGTTGGACCTCACCGCCCGCCTCCCCGGAATTCACGGGAATTAAGTGACTTCTGTGTGCAGATGTGTTGCCAACTCCCTCCAGCGACCTACCAAGGCCTAATCGCTCTCATGCCAAGACGCGTCGCCGCTATCATCCGTGCCAAAGGTGGACATACTGGCTATTAAGTAGGTGGTCATAATGTTCTGGCTGATCAGTGCACAGGCCTACTGTACATGTTTGGAATGCATTCGGTGTGCGTGCTCAGTCGAGGCAATATCGTGCGAACGCTCCGTCCCGTGTGAGTTGTGTATTCGTCCCTTTATGGACTGTGTATAAGTGAGTGTTTAAATTGGGAATAAACTTGTGAAGTTCGTATGACTAGGAAGATTTATTTCAATCAGTGACACACATAGTGGTTCAACCATGTTATTTGCCCCAGATAGGGGGCAACTAATCAGCTAGGCACTTCAAATCTGCTACCAGGACAGTCAACCCCATCAAACTCCAACCGAGACGGCTACGGTACCTAGATCCGACCTTCCTAATCATCATCAACTATATTTACTACAACAACTAGAAAAAATCAGCAATGCTCAGCAACAACAGCTACACTATTCAGGTAACATCCAGCCTTTTATAAATCAGTCTCCATTAGTAGACATTTCTAATACCGCGGGTGTAAAAGAAAGACACACCAAACGGCCGCGTGTGATGAACAATGATACTCAATTAGACGAATATAATACTGTATGTCAGATGCATCAGACAGCATCCTACCAGACTGTATCCTATCAGATTCCCATAATGTACAAAATAACAAGTCGACAATTGAGAGTAATGACAGTAGCAGGGAAACACACAGACCGCCTCTCTCCCCTCCCAATACTCTTGCAGCCCAGCAACGCAGTAAACATAAGAGATATAGTCATACGGATGTAGGCACTTATTATGTATTTTTGGAGAGCATTGATAAAACAGTTGTAAACATTCGCCCTATGGCAAAAGGTAAAATGTTTTATCCCAACAATGAATGGAAAGGCAGGAAATTTACCTTAAAGTTCCTTGTAGTGTAGTTCCAAACCTTGAGTTTTCTTGGCTGCAAAATGGTAAATCACATGGTCCTTCAATACTTGATCAACTCATCAATTCCTTCACAAGCATTTTCTCGATAGAAATGGTACTAAGACAGCTGAGTCTTTCATTGTTCATTGTATTACGCAAGTATGTTTTTATCATCTTCAGAGTGTTCATACTACTTTCAGAGGAAGCCGTGGTCACAGAAAATGTTGACATTAAACGAATCAATATTCATGCTTCTACATAAACGGGTTCGAGGTCATTGAGAACAATATAATGATTTTTAAATTGTTTTACGTCACACCGACCAGAGAGGTCTTACGGCGACGATGGGATAGGAAAGGGCTACAATATAATGTAAAAGTTTTTGAGAGGACAAATGTTTTTCTATATGCGAATAAATGTTAATCGATTCATTTTCCAATCTTTCCCTATTAAGAAGGGATAAATTTTCATAAGACTGCTCAGTTTAATAGCAGGGAAGCTCTCTTTGTAAACTATGAAGTGAGCTTAATCCAACAATTCAACAAACTGGATGCTTTCAAAATAGCCAAACCGTATTTCCATTTGCATTATTAAGGTGTCAAGAACTTCATATGTTAAAATTTTGAGCGTTTGGAATGTCCTGGCATCTTCATTTATCTCACTATTTACTTTGCGACATTATTCAACGCAAGAGGGTACCGTGTTTTCTGATCGCATGTCCTTGAGGATACCAGTGATTTTTCTAATTTCAGTATTGCACAGAATTACATCAGATGTGGTTTTACGTTGTCGTAGAACAAGGAGATAGTCTGTATAAATAAAAAGTATAAATAAAAAATGTTCTATAGAGACAGAGGAAGTAAATGAATTGGGCCTTCTTGAGCATGTTAAGCAATCCAACAGCTGAATTGAACGACTCACTGTCCCAATCCTCATCATTCTATGCACGTTTCGGATATCGATTTCAGCAATGTCGTTCTTCTACGGTGCGATGCAGCAGATTTGCGGGACCACATGCACCTCATGCGTGCCCCATGAAATCACAGCCTGTTAAGGCCCACACTCCAGTATACAAGTAACAGACAGCAACTAAACTCGCCGCAGCCTATTCTAACACAGTTTAAACAGGTGCTATAGGATACGAGCACAATCGAGCTTTCTTTCAAATAGCGGCAGATCCAACACAGTTCCCACCGTTGCCGCCAGTGCCTCAACAGCCTTTCAATGTCGTATCTCCGCCTATTACTGCGTAAGATGAGAGATTATTTCAGGACAACCAGCAGGATCAGAGGTGAAACCCCATCTCCGGGTATCTCGCATAATATCCGCGCAACTATTCCTACCATACCTATATCCAGGCACAGCCTCCACCCTCTGCCAGGTCCATACTTCCCTCCAGCGCATCAACGAGCATGCATTCCGCAGCACCTTCCTGTCAGTCCGATAACCCATAATACGAAACCCCCTCGGCCACATAATAAAATAAGGCCATCTACATCACAATTTGAAGAAATGATTGAGAAAATCATCCAACTTGATCTGAATATGATCTGTAATGTCTGAGCTTCTCCTCCAGGCGCTCTGCAACCTGATCCTTTACGTCACATGCTCACGAATCTCCAAAGTGCACAAACTGTACCTGTGCAATAGGCAATGTTAAGAAAATTTGTTATACTCGTTCATCAGTTGAGGGTTGTTGCTAAATATATCGTTAACCAATTGAGACTTTGCGTTTTATTTTATTTCCTTTTGGTGATAAAATGTTAAATATTCCACAGTGGAATGCTGATCGGTCATTGCAAAAAAGTAAACTCTCGAGCATGCATCAGTGAAACGAATACGACCGAGCTCGAAAGCTTCAGTAGCTTAACTGCGACCACTATCTAGTATTCGAGCCGCTTCTTTCCAACTTCTGGCCCTATCCTATCCCATCGTCGCCATAAGACCTATCTGTGTCGGCGCAACGGAAAGCAACTCGTAAAAAATTTATTTTTGGAAGATGAGCACGAACAGAACATGTAAGAGTGCACAAACTAATTATGACAGCTTGTGTTCATAATGTCTCTTCATCAACACACAACATCACACAACCAGCACCACAGAAATAGGTACGGTAATCCTTCCACATAGGATTGGCATCAAGAAGAATATCCGGACATAAAACTCGACCAAATTCACTTCAATTGCCGAACCCAATTAATTGAGAAATGGTCAGGAATAATAATAAGAAGAAAACAAGGTCCTTGGGGAGGGGCTATAAGAAAAGCTAAAACTAGCAGTGGTGAGGATTAAAACTGTAAGAGATAAGACAATGAGTATGATTTTATATGTGTAAGAATAAAAGTAACAGATCAGAAATTAGAGGACGTCAAGATCTACAAAATGAATATCTATACGACTCTGTGAGACAATTATTAGTGGAGCGATTTTTTCCATGGGGCCGGAGTTTACCCTCTCCATAGCTGACGACTCGTATCGTCTATATAAGGACACCAGGACAACCCTCAACTACTCAGTGTCTTCGATATCGTGTTAGATAAAGGCTTACTCCACGTCAGTCCGATACGCACTCATAGTGCAGTTACATTTTCCTTGTGTGGAGTGATAGTTGTGGTGTGTGGATATATGAAATGCTAATCCCCGTATGCATTAAGGGAATGCAGACAAGCAATATTACTGCAGGCTATAATGAATAGGTTTAGAAAGACAGGATAATATTACAAAAATCGTCACGACGTAGTGAATCGAGTAGGAACAGTAACCGCTACTTGGTTAATCCATTCGAGTCTATGAGTGGATATATCAATGCCATTATTCGAAGACATATAAACAGTGCTTCAAATAACCGACCCCTAACTTGTTCGCTTGTTGTGAGTGCTCGTCGAACCCAGGATTCAACACTACAAGAACGCGCCTTTGTACCTGCGAAATACCTATTTGAAGACAATGCAGACATTCCAACAGTAGCAGCATTGCAGATCACGACACCATGGATTCAACCCCGAAGGAGATGAACCTAGGACTCTCTGCTAACCAGACGCCAGTTATGGATAACTAAGTCCATATGGGTACACCCAGATGACAGCAGGTTACACACAGTAAATGATAAGTACATTCCATGACACTTTTAGCATGAAAATCAGTCGTGTCGCATTAATATGTAAACTGAACTTCGTAAATAGAATCTATTAGCATGCATTTTGATGTTCATTATAATGTGTAGGTGACGCAATGTGCGTATTTCAATGGGGTAAGGTTTCTTTATTAATTTTAATTTTTGTCTTCTGTGATTATTGGTTAATCACAAAGTTATTCCGTGAAATTTGCATGAAGTAGTATATAAGGCCCTACAGTTATTATGTTTGAGTGAAGCATTCGTAAGGGTGGATTTAGATAATTCAGTGGACTTCATAATCCATTCCTATTTCAATCAGCTGATATGGATCTTCTCAATTTTTCAAATATAGATTATTCAGATGCTTCACAACTGTAATGCATGTATAAAGTTACTTTCCCTTTTAGTGTTAAGGACGCTGGCGACTAGAGCAAGGGAAGCTGACTCGAGATGCGAACCATGACCTTAGATAGCTACGCGTGTGAGTGATAGGTTAAATCCATGTCGATTAGGATCTTCTCAATGTGTAAATAACGTGGATTCGAGGTACACGTGTGTGAAAATGAAGGGTGAAACCGTATATGTAAAAATGTTCAAGGCGACAGATTTTATGATAATAATGATGATGAAGTGAACCAATACTGAATATGATGGAGGCACTGAGACGATAAGATATTTGAAGGTATCCGTAAATGGTCATATGCCCGGAGAATACGAGATAATTGAATTAAGAATTACATGCTTCTATCTGGGTGAAAGTGTAAGTGGTTACTCAGCTAGCGGAATCCTATGCGGTTCTCAAAGAGAGAGATCTATGGCCTTCAAAATGAATGACAAGAGGGGTGAGCGCCAGGCCATAGAGGCTGGTCCCGTTAAAGTCTGTCAACCGCTCGCAGAAACCACATAAGATGTTTTTCCCATTTTACACTGTACTGAATGTTCACGTGTCAATAATTTGTTACCATCAATGCCGTACGTTCCATGATCCGATAGGTGATGTACACTCCTCCAATGAATATATTTAATAAGACTGTAGTAGGGATTTTCAGATAGCACCTCGAAGTCAAGCTAGCGTGATTCGATACCCGATTGGTATCGACGTCCTTGGATCGACACCAGGAGACCTGAAAGGAGTCACAGATTCTCAGAAAGGATTCAAGTGAGTGGATTGTGTATTGTATTTATGTGTTTATAGGTAAATGCTTCATTGTAAAATGTGCCTATATTTTATGTATTGTGTCAGTGCATGTTGATTTCTGGTGAGTTACAGGATAACCAACGTCGTGTGTCCGCTTTGTAAATATTAGAATAAGTTATTATCCCGGAGGAATGCGTATATTTCGACAGTGTGATGAATAATTAAGGTAATAATGTAGACTTTATTGGCGACAAGCGACGACATGATTTTCATGATAGGATAAATATGCGGGAATGATCTTTTATCGTTCCTCACACACAATTTTAGCCTTATAATTGATCCGTTTCATCCACGCATGTTTTATGTTATGCGCTTGTACATTGTTTTTGGACTTTTAATGCCTTGTATAACTTCTGCCATTGGCTGGAGTCGAAACTAGTACCATGTATAAACAACTTGTAATGTAACTCGCATTACAGAACATTTTGTATTGAAAAGGTTGAACCAATAGAATATAATTAATTTTAAGAGGGACAGATTCCTATTAATTAATAATGAAAATGTATATGCGCAGTGTTAATGAGTTGATTTGGGAATGCCAGAATGAGATTTTTTTGCTAGTTGCTTTACGTCGCACCGACACAGATACGTCTTATGGCGAAGAATGATATTCGGAAGGGACCAAAACTGATAAGATATTTAACAGCATTACCCATATGATAAAGCTCAGTGTTTAAAATTGCCACGCAGACAATAATATGGGATTTCTCGTGTGTGTAAATATTTTCATGTGACGCTCTGAGTAATTAAAATGGTTTTTTGAACTGGGAACAATCCATTCTTATCATTCAGTAGATTAGCGTATTACTATAGCACCGTACTTTGAATATATTTAGATTAAGTGCCCACTTTCATTTAACGAACAGAACCATTGATCCGTATGCTCATGAGCGTAGCCGTTGTGCCCGTTGAAAGCGGGATGGATGGGACTTAAATATTTCCATCCAAATATTTATTTATGAAATTAAATATTATACTCAGCATTCTGTCGATCCCGGGACAGGTGCATTAAGGAAACCTCGAACGATGATAAGGATATTGAAGTGTTGTCATCCTATTTGAGTCTGCCTGCTCCAGATGGCCCTATTGAGAGTATTTTCTCACAGATGAACAGTTTGTAGACCAAAAACAAAAATATTCAAGTAAAGACTATCAGGTCAATTTTGTTGTTGAAAACATTTTACAAGGATCCTTCTTGCTCAGAGTTATTTCGAATCTCTTCTGACACCAAACGCTTGAAACCTATTCACTCCTGCGCAAAATATTCGAGCCCCTCAATTTCAAAACCGGCAATTTTATCTGAAACTGAGAATCGTGACTGGTCCATGTATTATTATTTTTATCTTTCTTTACGTCGCACCGACACAGATAGGTCTTATGGCGACGACAGGATAGGCAAGGCCTAGGAGTGGGGAGGAGGCGGCCGTGGCCTTAATTAAGCTACAGCCCCAGCATTTACCTGGTGTGAAAATGGGAAACCACGGAAAAACATTTTCAGGGCTGCCGACAGTGGGTTTCGATCCCACTATCTCCACAATACTGGATACTGGCCGCACTTAAGCGACTGCAGCTGTCGAGCTTGGTCCCTAGGAACAAGTCTCGTCTCGTTATTAGTATTCATAGCTTCCTCAGCCATTAATTTCCTTTATATTTGCCGCTTCTTGCAGGAGTCATATTCATTGAGTTTAGACGTTCCAGCGGCATTTTTCAAAATGGCGGCACATATTGCATTCAATCAACAGCTAGGCGAAGATTTTTGGATACATTTTGATTAATACAAGTTCCCCCATGAGGAGACTGCCACGAGGACAAAGTTTGTCGACTACACAGTATTTTGTCTTCTAAGTTACTGGTGACTTTGCTAGTGTGCCAGATAGAAATAACCATCACAAGGCTCAGGAATAAATTTGGAATGTGGCATGATGTATGGTTCTTCAAATGTTATATAGATGATAGCGGCGTATGATTATTGAACCTCATATTGCGGCGTTGGCGATGTCGTGTTCAAGTAAAAGAGGCCACTAATGCAAGGGAAGTACTGACATTTATCTATGATAACAAAGCTATTTAAATAAGATACAACAGTTGAAAAAAGCAGTTGGAATTCATAAGATTTCTGGGGATATGCTAAAGTCAATGTGTTGAGATTTAGTACCATATTTGAAGTACTTACTTGATTACTGTTTTCATCAAATGAATGGAGAGTTGCCATAGTAGCCCCTGTGTATAATGGTAAAGGTTATAAACATAAAACCGATAATTACAGGCCAGTCAGCTTGATACGTGTTGCATGTAAGCTTTGGGAAAGCATTCCTTCTCATTTACATCAGACACGTTTGCGAAATTACTAACTGGTTTGATGGAAGGCAGTTCGGGTTTAGGAAACGTTAATCCACTCAAATTCAACTTGTAGAATTTCAGAAAGATATGGCAGATATTTTAGATTCAGAAGGTCAAATGTGTTGTATCACAATTGACCTATCCCAGGATTTTGATAAGGTAGATCTTGGGAGACTACTGACAAAATTGAGGGCCCTTGGACTAAACAAAAGAGTGACTGAATGCGTGGATACATTTCTAGAAAACAGAACTCAGAGAATTAGAGTAGGTGAAGCATTCATTATGTGATCCTGTACTGATTAAGAGGGGAGGTTTTATTGGGCATTTATGTTTTCTTGTAAGTTTATGAAAATGATATGAGTAAATAACTGGAGTCAGAGATAAGGTTTTTCCCGCACGATGTTATACTGTACAGAGTAATAAGTAAGTTGGAGGACTGTGAACGACAGCACAAAGACTTGGACAATGTTGTGAGATGGACAGCAGACAATGGTATGTTGGTAAACGAGGTGGAATGTCATGTTGTGAGTTTCTCCAAGAGGGAAATTCCTCTCAGTTTCAATTACTGTGTTGATTGGGTGAAAGTAGCTCATGGGGATCATTATATTAACCTAGGTGTTAATATAAGGAATTATTTTGTTTGTTGATTAAAGGGGCCTATAGCTAGGTCATCGGCCTATAAGAAAATATCTTCATTGGGGTAATCATATAAACGGAATTGGAAACGAAGGTTTCTGAACTCTAGATATGGTTATGAGGGTGTCTGGGAGTTGTAGTAAGGGTGGAAAGGAGAGAGTATATATAGTACTTCATTGGTAAGGCCACAATTAGACTATGGTTCCAGTGTGTAGGAGCCTCATCAGAATTAACTGATTCGAGAACAGAAACTGAAAAAAAGAAACAAAGAAAAGTAGCACGATTTCTGGTTAATTCCCGACAAAAGTGTAGTGTTACGAAAATGTTGCAACCTTTGGTCAGGGAAGACATGGAGCTAAGGGGACGAGCTGCTCGACTAAGCAGTATGTTCCTAGTTGTCAGTGGAGAGATGACATTGCTACATGAATATTCTCGAATAGAGTTTTTTGATGTAAGAAAATTCATATGAAGATAAATTTGGAATTCTAGAGCAAAAATAGGCAAATATTCGTTTATAGGAAGAGGAGTTAGGGATTGGAATAATTTACCAAAGGTGATGATCGATAAATTTTCAGCTTCTTTGAAATTATTTAAGAAAGACAAATACTAGGTGATTGATTGATTGATTGAATGATTGATTGATTGATTGATTGATTGATTGATTGATTGATTGATTGATTGATTGATTGATTGATTTCAGTTATATATGTATGCAGGGAATCAGATTTCAATCACTAATCCTAAATCAGTAGCAACTCTCCATAACTCTTTCCTTACAGCTTTACATATTTCTAAAACTTCTTTCCAAACAGTCACCAAAAGAGCTGTCTCCAATCTTTTCAATCTGTTACAAATCTGTGGCTTCACTCCTAGTCACTGGTTTCTTAGTAGTACTTTCTTCAGTGTAACTCGGTGTTTCTAATAGTTGATGCCGGTCTTCATTTAAAGTGTAACATGCATCACTTCTGGCTGACTATGTAATTTTTGACACCGCCTTCAACGAAACATTTCTCGAAACTGTTAGATGAGTTGTGACGTTTCCAAACTGTATGGTGAAGCAGTAAAATAAAATACAGTAGTTAAAATAGCTCTAAGAAGTCGCATGACGATGTGCAAGATTCAGCCGCATGCTGTCCAACCAAATTAAATGAATGTATCTAAGAGGGGACATGAATGCGTATTGATAGACATTTTAAATCCGAACCAGACAGCTACCGCCCCACTCCACTACACCATATCAGCACCATTACCATATCAATGTCCTCTAGAATTCATAATGTCTAGTCTTAAATTCTCAAGTTCGTTTAGAGTTGCTTCAGCTAACTCAGCTGAATTATTACGCGGACTGTGTATAAAGCGTAGTGATACAAAAGAGTAATGTTAATAAAAAGTTCCAAACTTTGTACTGTGAAGACTTGAGAGTAAGGAGACGAGCAGCTGGACTAAGCGGTATGTTCTGAGCTGTCAGTGGAGAAATGGCGTGGAATGGCATTAGTAGACAAATAAGGTTGAGTGGAGCCTATAAAAGTAGGAAAGCTCATAATATGAAGATAAAGTTGCAACTCAAGAGGACGAATTGGGGCAAATACTCGTTTGTAGAAAGAGGAGTAAAGGTTGAAATACAGTTGTTTATCAAGGAATATGTTCGATAATTTCCAACTTGTTTGAAATCAGTTAAGAAAAGGCTGGATAAACAATTTATAGGGAGTATGCTACCTAAACGACAGCGCTAAATGCAGATCAGTTGTAATAATAATGGCGTGTAGCCTCCGTAGAGGCCAGGTGCAGGTCTTTCGAGTTGACGCCTTTTAAGAGACCTGTACGTCTGTGAGTATTGGATCCTACCTATGATGACATCTAATGCCGTTGCTCACCGTGGAGGTGCTATTACAGCAACTTCCACTCCCATATAGCCTCGTCGTCACCTTACACACCTTTCTCCCATAGAAACCATTTTCTTGCGAAAGTGTACCGCGGTCTGGCCAGTCATTATTAGTATCTGTTTCCTTTCGACCCCGTAGACCTTCGGTCTTGGTTTCGTGATCCTCTTAACCACGGGTATTTTCAGTACTAGTTTTGTGTTTTACAGTATTGTACCAGTAAAACAGCCCGACTTTATGAATTAATTTTCAAGTTGGCATGAAGTATCTCTTAGGGCAATTTCAGGTAATTTATAGCTAGGGCTTGGTACAGGAGGAAGGGTCCTATCTACAAGAAAATTGTTAAAATAGATTGAATAATAGTTTTTATTCAGGAAATGTATTTTAAAGTGCACATCACCTTACTGTTTATATTCGCTGTCTTCAACATCGCCTTTTGATAACGCGTGCTCCCAGTTCACCAGGCTGAACGGGACTGGAAGACGTTCTGCAAGCTGCCAATATTACGTTGAGTTAAGGTTTGGGTCTCGAACTTTCGACGTTCTGGACGATATCCGGCGTTCTCCGACGATGTTGCAGGGTAATCACTCGTCACATAACTCATATGAGTGTCCAGAATTACACAGTCCCCCGACACTTTGGTTTAACAGCACTGTTTCATTTAATATGGTTGGGATATGCCCTCGAATTCACTCTCTTGTAGATAGAATTTATAAGTTCACTAAAGATGTAGATGCGAGTAGCATCGAGATTGGAAGAAAATAAAGCACAGTTCATGAATAGAAATAATGAAACTGAAAATTGTTCACGCACTTGGCACAGTTCGTGGTGATTTTCCACTAAATAAAGTAGCACTTGACGTTGAAAGAAATGTATGACTGCTTTAGAGTTTATCAAAGACACTGCTGTCAGTCACGAAACAATACTAAACACTTTGACGAAGAAATAAGGTTGAAATGAAAAGCACAGTTCATTGTTAGGCGCACTTGACATTAAAAAAAATAGGTGACTGTTCGAGAGTTTATCAAAACACAGTTTTGTTTGAATTGGATAAAGAACACAGTTTGAGTTCGGAGTGAAACCTTGGTACCGTAGCACACGATTATGGTAATCACTTGCATTAACATTCATGTGAAAGTTCGAACACATTCATAAACACCCTTCTTTATTAACTAAATTATGCTGACTGAGATTTAACAAAATGTCACATGTAATAGTATAATGTAGTAGTGTCACATTGAAATTAATGACATGTTTATTCAGAGGCTAAGTTTCATACAGGCAACGTGGTAATAACTCAGTTCTACAAGAACGAAAGTAAGTTATATTGAGAAGTTTCTACATGCGCACAGAATATAAGTTATACTTTACTGCTGTCACCTAGGTCCAATACACGACTTGTTATAAACAGAGTTTCAACACACACACAAATTATAAGTTCAACTTAACTGATGGACTCAATGCCCATTAACAAGACTTTGTTATACATTAGAGTTCACACGCGCACAATTTATAAGTTCGACTTGACAGTCAGAGTTTAAGTCCCACATGAAGACTCTGAATATTCGAGATAGCCTCGGTCAGCACTCCGACGAACAACAACACTGTGTGGAGAGTAAGGCTGGCCTCCCAGCTACGACTGGCTGATCTGGGTAAAGTTAGCTCTCCTTATATTCAGATTGGGGCTCCTACGTCATCACATAATGTGATCTCTTTGAGGCTGATTATCTCGGAAATCCCTCCACGGATTTTCTTGAGATTCACAATTTGGGACGGTTATGTTATCCTCTTCAGAATGACGTATCGCTCAAGTCGCTGTGATTATTATTATAATAGAACTTTTAATGTTTTTTCAACCAGGCCATGCAGCTACACGTGGCGTCAGGCGGGTAGTCTATACTGTCCCTGCAGCTACGTCACACACAGCAGTCGCTGGCTCGCCTGCTCGCTCCTCCAAACGTAAACAGACCAAGTTCGCTCTGAACGTCTTGGGTGATGATGAAGTACAATTAATAGTGAAAAAATACGGTATGTACAGGTCGTAACCGTTACAGTATCACACAATTTCTACTTCTTCAGCCTTCCTTACTTTGTTCACTGACATAAAATAACTACTTATTTTACTAATTTTGAACAATGATTGCACCGATTTAACTTACAGTAGGTTCATTCTAAACTCACGTGAACACCTGAATGTTGCAGAACGCATACAGAACGTATAGTCTGACATTGGCAACAATCGGAAAGTGAACACAGCTTCCTGTTTCCGGCTGCGTTACCAGCCTACGAAACGTATGAAACATGTAAGCATTGTACGAACTTGGCGAGATTCAAAACTGAAAACTCAATTCGTGAATACAGTACCATCTACTAGAATATTTATAATGAATTTCTCTGTCAATAAATATCAGTTCGTTTTAAAAGAAACTTGGGACACAAAGGTGCCGGTATTGCGTACCGCTGTTTATTAACAGGAAAGAAGCACTGCATTTTTGACATCAAGGAAACGAAGTTGATTGTGTGACAGCAAGTAGTTACTAGATGGACGTACTTTGAAGTTTAATAATAATTGGTTATTGCAATATTGTTTTCGAAACAGTTTCTTCAAATACTTTGGCAATAACCGAAGGACAATGGCGTATGGAAATACTACTTTCTTACTCACTGTATGTGTAGTACTGAAGTGACGGAACACGCTTCTGCGAAATGTTCAGGTGCTTTGGCGCCCCTGACCGTCAGCAGTTAAAGGGACGTTAATCGTAATGAACTGTAAAATAATGTAAATATTATAAAATACTATGTAACGAACTGCAAAAACATGTAAATATTGCAAAATTGTACAATGCCAAAAATTGTAAATATTGTAAATATTGCTAAAAAAAACAATAAAGGATTTTTTAAAAAGCCGGGGGCAAATTTAACTTACAAGTGTAGCAAGATTGTAAATATTCGAAATGTAAACTTATAAATCAAAAATGTGATCCTGCTCAAAAAAGAAACAAATGCACAACACAACCAAAACAAATTGTACAACAAAATCACAATGATGTGAATTGAATAATCATTAAAAATCAAAATGTACAAATTTGAAGCGTTTAATAAAGCACTTAGCCAAGAGGTCGCGACCCCTCCCACCTCCTTCACCGAATCAGACCTCCATCCCCCCTCTCCCAACTCCATCAAACCACAAAAACCCTCCGCATCTCCTGGCCAGAGAGAAGGCGTCACCTTCTAGTTGGCCCGCCCGTTCCCTTCGGGGAGGGGAATGAAAACCTTCCCCAGGTCCTAAGAACGTTAACTTCAGCATTACTCGCTGAAGGCAAACTGGAAGTCCAAATTCACTGTTGAATTTAATTAGATCTCTGGCTCCATTACAGCGAGCAGTACGGCAGTGTTGCCCAAAACGGCCACGCGTGGCTTTCACTCTCGTTTTTCCACGGGTCTATAACCACAGCTCTTCGTGTCCCGAGTTTGGAGATCAGTCGGCAGTGAGTGGAGGTTGACACTGCGTGTTTCGGTTTCTCGCACTAAAGACAATATGAGTTGCTTCTTATTATTGCTATGTTATTAATATTATTACTATAAAATGGAGGCGATAACATTTATGTTTGTGTTGCACTTTCTCGCACAGCAGGAAATATGGCTTACGTTTTGTATTATTATTATTATTATTATTATTATTATTATTATTATTATTATTATTATTATTATTATTATTATTACTATCAATAACACATTTACAGAAAGGAAAACTAGGTGTATGAATATTAAGAGCCCATATGAAAAACCACTTCTACCGAAAGACAAGGCAGAAAGATGACAGGAACAAATTCAGCAAATGTATGAAGAGAAGGAAGTATATGATAAGGTTCTGCAACAAGAAGAGGCTACTGGCGCTGATGAAATGAGAGATTCAATTTTGAGGTCAGAAATCGACAGAGCTTTGGTAGACCTAAATAAGAATAATGCACCGGGTACTGATAAAATGCCCTCAAAAATACTGTATTGGGAGAAACTGGCATAGCAAGGTTATTCCATTTAGTGTGCAAGATGTATGATACAGGAGAAGTGCCATCCGATTTTAGACAGAATTTTGTTAGACCTATTGCCAAGAAATCAGGTGTTGACAAGTTTGGAAGTTGCTTTACGTCGCACCGACACAGATAGGTCTTATGGCGACGATGGGAGAGGAAAGGGCTAGGAATGAGAAGGAAGCAGCCGTGGCCTTAATTAGGGTAAAGCGCCAGCATTTGCCTGGTGTGTAAATGGGAAACCACGGAAAATCATCTTCAGGGCTGCCGATAGTGGGTTTCGAACCCACTATCTCCCGAATACCGGATACTGGCCACACTTAAGCGACTGCAGCTATCGAGCTCGGTTTGACAAGTTTGAAAATTACCACACTATTAGTTTAGTTTCTCACGCATGCAACATTTTAACACGTATTATTTACTGAAGAATGGAAAGACGAGTTCAAATGGAGTTGGGAGCAGATCCGTTGGGCTTCAGAAGGAATGTAGGAACACGTGAAGCAATCTCCATTTTAGGTCGATCTTGGATGTTCGAATTAAGTAAGGTAAGTCCACGTGCATGGCATTCGAAGATCTAGAAAAGGCATTCAATAATGCTCATTGGACCAAGCAGTTTGAGATTCTGAAGGTGATCGGGATCTGATAACGGGAAACGATTATCTACAATGTGCACAAAAATGAGTCTGCGATGACAGGGATCGAGGGCTATGAAAAAGAAGCAGCAATCCGGAAAGGAGTGAGGCAGGGCTGCAGTTTTCCTCAATCAATCAATCAATCAATCAATCAATCAATACTGATCTGCATTTAGGGCAGTCGCCCTGGTGGCAGATTCCATATTTGTTGTTTTCCTAGCCTTTTCCTAAATGATTTCAAAGAAATTGGAAATTTATTGAACATCTCCCTTGGTAAGTTATTCCAGTCCCTCACTCCCTTTCCTATAAATGAATATTTGCCCCAGTTTGTCCTCTTGAATTCCAACTTTATCTTCATATTGTGATCATTCCTACTTTTATAAACGCCATTCAAACTTATTCGTCTACTAATGTAATTCCACGCCATCTCTCCGCTAACAGCTCGGAACATACCACTTAGTCGAGCAGCTCTTCTTCTTTCTCTCAATTCTTCCCAACCCAAACATTGCAACATTTTTGTAACGCTACTCTTTTGTCGGAAATCACCCAGAACAAATCGAGCTGCTTTTCTTTGGATTTTTTCCAGTTCTTGAATCAGGTAATCCTGGTGAGGGTCCCATACACTGGAACCATACTCTAGTTGGGGTCTTACCAGAGACTTATATGCCCTCTCCTCTTTCCTTTTCAATGTTTAAACAGAACATTCGTTAAAGAAAATCAAAGAGGAATTTGGAAAGGCTCACTTCAAACATTGATGTAGGAATTAGAAAGATGTTTTTGAAGACCTTCGTCTGGAGCGTGGGATCGCATGGAAGTGAAAGATGGATAATAAATACAGTAGTTCAGAAAGAAAGAGAATAGAAGCTTGCTATTTGCTTTACGTCGCACCGACACAGATAGGTCTTACTGCGACGACGGGATAGGGAAGGCCTAGGAGTGGGAAGGAAGCGGCTGTAGCCTTAAGGTACAGCCCCAACATTTGCCTGGTGTGAAAATGGGAAACCACGGAAAACCATCTTCAGGGCTGCCGACAGTGGGATTCGAACCCACTGTCTCCCGGAGAATAGAAGCTTTTGATATGTGGTGTTACAGAAGAATGTTGAAGGTGAGACGGGTAGTTCCAATCACGAATAAAGGGATACTAAATCGAACTGGCACCGAGCTCGATAGCTGCAGTCGCTTAAGTGCGGCCAGTATCCAGTATTCGGGAGATAGTAGGTTCGAACCCCACTATCGGCAGCCCTGAAGATGGTTTTCCGTGGTTTACCATTTTCACACCAGGTAAATGCTGGGGATGTACCTTAATTAAGGCTACGGCTGCTTCCTTCCCACTCCTAGCCCTTCCCTGTCCAATCGTCGCCATAAGACCTATATGTGTCGGTGTGACGTAAAGCAAGTAGCAAAAAAAAAAAAAAAAATCGAACTGATGAGAGACGAACGATTTGGCAAAATTTGACGAGAAGAAGAGATAGAATGATAGGACACATGTTAAGACACCCAGGATTATTTCACTCAGTTTTTGAAGGAAGTGTAGGCGGTAAGAACGGTAGGGGTAGACCAAAACATGAATATGACAAGCAGATTGAAGTACATGTAGGATGTAGTCGTTACATAGAAATGAAAATATTAGCACAGAAAGGGGTGGCATGGAGAGCAGCATCAAACCAATGTATGGACTGAAGACCCAAAAAACAACAACAATATTACTTAAGTACAGTATATGCTTAAATACTGTGTATCCAAAACTACCTTTTGTCCTATATCACATTATCCTATGACAGCATTTACTAAAAAAAAAAAAAAAAACGTTTTGAAGGGAGTAAAATTTTACATTCGGACATAGCCATGTGGTCACACTGCTATGCTTCGTCATCTGCCCTGAACTTCCAAGCTTGCAGTCTCTGCGTTCTGGTAGAATTTGAGCTAGCTCTTCTTTATTTCCAGAAACAAAATTTCACTAAGTTACAACAATTTCTGCCCCCTGACAACTTTCCTAATCAAATTTTCCCCAATTACTTTTTTTCACAATAGACAATATTTTTTCCTCGCAATATATTGTATTTTTCCTTAATAGGTACATTAATAGTTAATTTTAAATCGTGACAATATTTCTCATGAATAATTTTTGTTTGTTTTGTTTGTGTCGGCAACTTTTAGTGTAAAATTATACCCTAATGTTCTCCAATAACCATAAATCCTATTTTCTTCTTTACACATACTGTATTCCAGCACAACTGATTTTATCCTGTCATGAAGTCGAATCAACTCCTTTCTTGGTTGGGATTTTATTGCCTGTAATAATGATAATAATATTACGTCCCACTAACTACTTGTTCAGTTTTTCGGAGACGCTGAGGTGCCGGAATTAGTTCTGCAAGAATTCTTTTACGTGCCAGTAAATCTACCGAAACAAGGCTGACGTATTTAAGCAGCTTTAAATACCACCGGATTGAGCCAGGATGGAACCTGCCAAGTTGGGGTCAGAAGGCCTGCGCCTCAACCGTCTGAGCTACTCAGCCCGGCTTATTGCCTGTCCTGCATAGGGGCTGCCTCAGTATCACTTTGTTCTTCTTGGGATGATTTTATTGTTATGTACAGAAAGAGACGATTCCCAACTACGCTTTGAAATCGATAACGAAATCCCTGAGAAATATTTTTTGTACGTTGATGACCTATTAGAGTGCAGAGCAACAGTTCCACCTCTCGGATGGATAGCGTGGTGGTACAGGGCGTCGGTTTCATTTTTCTCTTCGAGGCCTTCAAGAGATGTAAGTTATGTCTCCTTGAAATAATGTTCTGTTTGATGAAGGTCCGCTCGTACATGTTCTGCCATAACGTCAAGGACTGGTACAAATGAAATACTGTAGGATTAATTGGTAGCCTATTAGTAAAATGTATTTCGGGAGAGATAGTTTTTTTTTTTTTTTGCTAGTTGCTTTACGTCGCACCGACACAGATAGGTCTTATGGCGACGATGGGACAGGGGAGGGCTAGGAGTGGGAAGGAAGCGGCCGTGGCCTTAATTAAGGTACAGCCCCAGCATTTGCCTGGTGTGAAAATGGGAAACCACGGAAAACCATTTTCAGGGCTGCCGACAGTGGGGTTCGAACCCACTATCTCCCGAATACTGGATACTGACCGCACTTAAGCGACTGCAGCTATCGAGCTCGGTGGGAGAGATAGTTGCTGGGGGAGGAAAATGTTTGCATTGGAGGAAAATATAATCGAAAATTGGTTATGGGGGAAAAGATTGGTAAAACTGTCTAGAAACACATCTCGAAGGAGAATTTTTCCTTTACCTAAACAATTTACTGGGATTTGAAAGAATGTCGCTATATCAGTTAAAACGCTTAGAATCCATCCGGCAGACATAATCTCGAGAATTCACTCAAGAGAGGCTGAATTTAGTTTCTCCCAGTCTGGCGCTCAAGAGCAGGCTTCTGGTCGGCTGCTATTAATATCTCTACAAGAGGTGCTTGGTCTATTATCACTTCTCCATCATTTCCAGAAGACTGAAAAAATGGTCTCTCTGTAATAAAACTGAACGTTCACCACGTTCTCTTAAACACTTCTATTATTTCAGGGAATCAGTAAAGGGATACATTAACGGAAAATCCATCAATCTTCTCGCTAAAAAATCACAGTTTCATTTCTTCCTTAATTAGAGATTAATAGATATTTGTTTAATTTTCTAAAAGATTGTACTCTGTCAACGACAAGAACAATTGGACTACAATATACAGTATAATAATAATGATTATTATCCTTTACACTAGAAGGCTTGTACTTCGTATTCACCTTAAAGGGACCACTGAGGCAAAAATGACCCATGAAGTAAACATTAGTCGTCTTTAAGCTAAAGTAATGGAACTTTATTAAAAAATAATCACTGACATTTCTTAGTAATATCAAATTAAGTTTGTAGTTACCGTTTGAATATAGAGCTAATATAATCTTCTACTTGGCATGATTATAAATACACTTAACTATGCGATAAAACCAATAACTTATTGTCGCACACGATCATGCAGCAATGGTTTACACTTTTCCCTACTGTCTGCAACTTCTTTGTGCAGTACCCAAGGAACTTTTTTTTTTTTTTTTTTGCTAGGGGCTTTACGTCGCACCGACACAGATAGGTCTTATGGCGACGATGGGATGGGAAAGGCCTGGGAGTTGGAAGGAAGCGGCCGTGGCCTTAATTAAGGTACAGCCCCAGCATTTGCCTGGTGTGAAAATGGGAAACCACGGAAAACCATCTTCAGGGCTGCCGATAGTGGGATTCGAACCTACTATCTCCCGGATGCAAGCTCACAGCCGCGCGCCTCTACGCGCACGGCCAACTCGCCCGGTACCCAAGGAACTGGGGAATTATCCCGCTAGATTAAGAAACTCACTGAAGGTATGGAATGGCGGTCTACGGGTGACAGCCTTCACTTTGTAATCTCGAGCCATCTGATTGAGAACATTAACTCCGTATTTAGTTTCGTTGTATACAACACTGTTTTAAAATATTAATATGCACAGCGGTTCGCAAACCTATACATTGTTGTCCGTTTAAAATATACATTTATCGTTGAAATGTTCATACGGAAAAATTGGGCATTTTGGCCATTCTAGGTAAACATCATTCTAAAAGCCTCGAACTACAATTTAAAGAATTAAAACTTCCTCACCGAGCTCGATAGCTGCAGTCGCTTAAGTGCGGCCAGTATCCAGTATTCGGGAGGTAGTAGGTTCGAACCCCACTGTCGGCAGCCCTGAAAATGGTTTTCCGTGGTTTCCCATTTTCACACCAGGCAAATGCTGGGGCTGTACCTTAATTAAGGCCACGGCCGCTTCCTTCCCACTCCTAGCCCCTTCCCATCCCATCGTCGCCATAAGACCTCTCTGTGTCGGTGCGACGTAAGGCAACTAGAAAAAAAAAAAACAACCAAACAAACTTCCCCAACACAAGATTTCCCGTACCGTAAATGATTAAAAGTATAAGTCTTTCAACGACATCACCTAACTTAAAATGCCTCCAGAGTGAAGAGAAAAGCTTAAAAATGTGACAACATTTCTCATCGATCCTTGTAATTTGACAACGGTGACAGTCATGAGCCTTGTATTTAAGCGACAAGGAATTCTGCAACCCTTTCTCCGATATCCCCAAATTCGGGAGATAGTGTGTTCGAACCCCACTGTCGGCAGCCCTGAAGATGGTTTTCCGTGGTTTCCCATTTTCACACGGAGCTGTACCTTAATTAAGGCCACGGTCATTTTCTTCACACTTTCGGCCCTTTCCTGTACATCGTCGCCATAAGACCTTTCTGTGTCAGTGCGACGTAAATCAGCTTGTCTGTTAGGTCATCAGCCCAGAGGCTGGTTGGATCCTCAAATAGCACCACCAAAGGTTATGCGGTTATGAGGAAACCCCAAAAACCAATGGCAGCACCAAAATGAGGCGTACTAGGCAAGATGAGGAGTGAGGTAGTTTGCCATTGCTTTCCTCACTGGGTCAGAAAGTTCTATTGCAGCACGACTGACCCTTTGAGCAGCACCTTTCATAACACTCAGATGCACTAGTCATGCTCTGAATGTCATTACTCAGCACCACCCATACCCCAGCAGCTTCCATATTGTCACAGCCATGGATGTTGACTGGGACTTCGGTGGAAGCTACACTTTACTCTACCGAGCTCGATAGCTGCAGTCGCTTAAGTGCGGGCAGTATCCAGTATTCGGGAGATAGTAGGTTCGAACCCCACTGTCGGCAGCCCTGAAAATGGTTTTCTGTGGTTTCCCATTTTCACACCAGGCAAATGCTGGGGCTGTACCTTAATTAAGGCCACAGCCGCTTCCTTCCCATTCCTAGTCCTTTCCTGTCACATCGTCGCCATAAGACCTATCTGTGTCGGGGTGCGACGTAAAGCAAAAAAAAAAAAAAAAAAAAAAAAAAAAAAACCACTTTACTCTGGCCTGTGCCAAGAGATGGATGCAAAAGTACTATATCCATCAAGAAATGGCAGCAGGCATAAATCAGCTTGTAAAAAAAAAAATCTAATTCTTGGAAGCACCTGTAATTTTATAATTTTGTCATACGGAGCAACAACTTACATTCTGGTGGTAACTTGGTTTCAGTCCTTTTTTATTTTATTTTATTTGATATATTGGCGTTAGTTCTCGGAAGACCGTGCGGCCAGCATTTACAGAGCGAGCATACATTTATGGTACATATATTTCGTGGTTGAAAAGAAAAAGTCATACCTTATAAACTAATATTACAGTCTGATAAACATTGAAAAATTACAGCGCATAATTGTGGAGTAAGGTTTGATAAGAGGTTGGCAACTGAAGTTGGCAGTGGGGTATTTAACTTCACCAAAGAAGAGTACAGATGGTTGTGTTATTGGGAGTACTTCTTACAGGACAGTATGATGTGGTTCAAGTCGGCTGTTTCTCCTGGGTCTTCTGGGCAGTGAGGGTTGTCGAAGATCTTGATCCTGTGAAGATGACTTGGATAGCATGCATACCCCAGACGAATTCTAATTAAGGATGAAAGGTGTCTGCGAGTTAGTTTCAATTTCTAGAATCATATTTGCGTTGGTATGGTGGGATGAATTTTTGCATAGTGCTTTCCTCTTGTAAGCTGTGGCATTTTCCAGTACGCAGACCATTCTCTGTAGATCTGTTGTTTGATTATGGACAGGAAATTAGAATATGGTAACTGTTTGTAAAGGTGGAGTTCACAAGAGTTACCTTCTTTCGCTAGCTGGTCTACTATCTCGTCATCATTATACCAGCGTGGCCTTTAATCCATAGGAGATGCACTTCCTGAGCTGCTTCCTGTGCGGTATAGATTAAATTCAAAATATATATTGATGTGTAGACAGGTCCAAACGAGAATTTTGTAGCTTTTGAAGGGCACATTGCGAGTCCGAAAGTATTAGAATTTTGCGAAAGTGACGAATTCCATAGCTAATGGCTGAGTGGATAGCTAAAATTTCTGCAGTAACAATAGACGTCTCTTGAGGTAAGGAGTACTTCTTTGACACCTGAGATGCAACACAGAAGAATGCATAACACACGCCTGTTGTGGTCTTGGATCCGTCAGCGTAAATATGAACAAAATTGGGCCAGGTGGTATTGAGAAAAGCTGATAAATTTTCATTGATGGAAACTCTGTTAGTAATGAAGCATGGTACGAAGAATATGGAAGGTGTAAATATAAGAAGTTCGTACTTTTGTTGAAATACAGGGAGGCTGCCAGACTGAAGTATGAGGGGAATCAAGTGTTGGAAATTCTTGAAGCTTTCATATAATAATATAGTCTGGTTTTTCTGACCGATGTTATTTCTGTCGATTGCCATTTGTAGTAGTCTTAATTTGCTTATCAGTTTATTGGTCCCCAGTGTTGACCGGCGAAGAAAGAAGGTATACGTCAGATATTGTCTTCTTATCGTGAGAGGCATCTCCTTGGCTTCCACTAGGAGTGCCTTCGTAGGAGTAGAATTCATTGTTCCTAGACATATGCGTATAGCACGTTAATGTACTATATCTATTTTTCTGAAAACGTATTGTGGTGCATTTCCATTAAAAAATGCTGCCGTAGTCTAATATGGGACGTATTAATGCTCGATACAGTACTAACAATGTTGTAGTGTCCGCACCCCACCAGATTCTAGAAACAGCTCGTAAGATATTCAAAGCTCGATCAACTTTCGTTACTAGGTGCTCGACGTGCCTTCTCCAGGTAAACTTAAGTCCTAATAGTTTCGCTGATGATTTTATTGGGAAGGAGAACGGACCGATGCGTATCGTGTGTGAAGTATATGGAATCCTTTTTCGACTAAAAATAACAGCAGTTGATTTCTCAGCAGATAAGGTTAGTCCTGTTTGCGCTGTCCATTACGCTATGTGTGAAGCTGCCGTGTCTAGTCACATACATGTCAACCGGAAGCTAGTAGAGGCGGTGTAAATACATACATCATCCGCATATTAAAGCACTCTGATCGTAGGACCAAACATTTTATCCAGATCTGCCATGTAGGTGGCATATAATAAAGGACTGAGAATATCACCCTGAGGAAGTCCATTCGTGGCAATACGAGGGCCGTAAATGGTATTGTCATGACGACGGAAATACACTGTTCTTGTGATCAGTGATCCCAGATTGTATATATTGGGGAGGCTTAAAAGGTTGAGTTTTGATACTAGTACAGGGATTGTCACACTATCGTAAGCCTTAGAAATACCCAAACATACAGCAAATAAATACTATTTGTTCAAGAAACTATTCTTTATCAGTGGTTAATAGGCTGAGGTTGTCAAATGTACTTTTGCCTTTCCAGAATCCAAACTGCGTCGTTGAATGGACTGCGTGATGTTCCATCCACCATTCAAGTCGAAGTTTCCAGATCCTTTCAAAAGTCTTAGCGAAGCAGGATGATAGTACTATAGGACGATAGGATGATAAATCGTTGGGATCCTTCCCTGGTTTCTGTCTTATTATTATTATTCTTTTTCTACCGCTTTTCTACACCTGTGGGTTCGCGGGTGCGAACTGTGTCTCACGTGTGGATTGGCCCTGTTTTACGGCCGGATGCCCTTCCTGACGCCATCCCTATATGGAGGGATGTAATCACTATTGCGTGTTTCTGTGGTGGTTGGTGGTGTAACGTGTTGTGTGAATATGAAGACTTCCCTGGTTTCAGTACTGGAACAATTATTTGGGTAGTCCAATCTGTTGTAAAGTAACTTGCCTTCTATATGTCGTTGAAGAGCTGGAGAAGGATCCCTGTGGCACACCGAGGGAGGTTAGATATCGTCAAGTAATGGACTTGATCATACCCTGGAGCTGAGTTGGATGATGCCTTCAAGACCAATTCTAATTCACGGAATGTGAATCTTGATGTAAGAGGGCACATATAGGACGTCCGCTGATTAGAAGATGGCAAATGTAATCTTTCGAACGATGTGGTCGGTGGGGCGGTCAAATTCGCAAAGTCTTTAATCCAGTCGCGAAGGGCTAATACCTGTGGAGACTTCCTCATTTTATTAACTGTTGACCATACCTGCGATAACGGGGTATCATTAGACAACTTTCCACAGTAGGTTTTCCACGCCGATTTCTTCCGATTCTTTAGGAAGCGTTTAACTTGGGCGTCTGTGTTCTTGTACATGAGATAGTTGTTCCATGTTATTTCACGTTTCAGTCGGCTGAAGGCTTCTTTTCTCTTAGCAATCATACGGGGGCATTCCTGATTCCACCATGGATTAGGCTGGTTCTTTGCATGATCTCTACTTCTTCTCTGTGGTATCGCTACTCAGGCTGCTTCGTTAAGAATGTTTAGGAAAATCTGGTATCTGATATGAACTATTTCGTGTTTGGGTACTGTAGGAATGAGGTCATCTATTCTTCTGCTATATTTCAGCCAGTCAGCTTTTGTAACATTCGATTTCACTGCCGGCTTATATGGGGTATAGAGATGTGGATCATTTGCAGGAAATTAGGATCACGTAGTGATTTGAACCTGAAGGATAATATAACGTCTTCCATAAAAAGTCCGTAGATATTGTTGTTGAGCAAAAAGATAAGTCGACGGCCGATGGTCTTTGTCCAGGTAGACCCTTTAGGTAGAAGTGTAGGTGAACCGTCATTCAATACATAGGCTATATATAGGTTGTATTAATCCATAATTTGCAAAATAGTATCTCCATAAATGCCTTTTATTGTACATCCCCGCATAGTATTGTGAGCGTCGAAGTCTCCGATGAAGAGATACGGAAGCTCTAGATTGCTAGTAAGGTAAAACCATTGTCGTAAAGGGATGACTGTCCATGGAGGGCAATATATAGAGACGATTGTAATGTTTCTGTTTCGTCTGCGAACCGTAGCTGCCACTGCTTGAAGACTGTCTATTTGTGTATTATCTATAACAGCTTCTGCAAAGGGAATTGTATACATAATTAATAATGCTGATCCACCGTATCCGTCTTCGCGGTTATGGCAAAGTACATGGTAGCCTGGAAATGTAACTGTTGTTCTTTGTCGAAAACATGTCTCTGAGCTGCGATTGAGGTATTTTCAGTTTGTAATACCCGTTTTAAGGATTCTTTATTCGCACTAGCAGACCGAGCGTTCCACTGAAGAATTTTAAGCTCCATCATTAGACGTGAAAAGACTCGCAATCATATCATGAATAACAGTTGGACAGAAGACTGCTGGTGAGGCGTGAACCTCGGTGATCAAGGTTAAAAATCTTATCTATGATTGTATTGATTTTAAGCGTTGTATTTGCCATCCTGTTATGTGGTTGAGGAGGGTATGGATTATGAGATACAGACTGTACGATATACGTTGAGGAATAGCCTAAATAGTCGTTCTGTGACCGGAGGAAATTGAGGTTGATGAAGTGGATGTGGGGTAGGTCTCGGTGACAGACTGAGCTGATGGGTATCTAATATTGGAATTCTGTGGCTGAATAGGTTGAAGAGGTGGTTTTTGTTGCTGTTGTTGTCGTCGCTGCTGTTGCGGCTGCTGCTACTGTATTCGTTGTATCTGAATTGCTTGTGAATGTCGATGAAAAATACCCTCTTTGTGTAGTATAAAATGAGGAATGTTGCTCACTGGAGGCTTCCTTGGGGTAACTGTTCCAATGGATGTCACATCTGATCGTACAGGGGTTGGTGGTAGTAGTGGAGTTATTACGTGTTGTGCTGAAAGGGGAGGGAATTCTTGGTGGCATTGCCAGTTAAATGTGGGCTTATTTACAGCCGTCGCATATCGTCGGTTATTATATAAACGATGGATGTGGGATAGAAGTGGGATCTCACCTAAAATGTTATTGTGAGCCATTAGATGTTTGATTTCGGCCCACTTTTTATATTCTGGACATTCCCGGTCGGTACCGTAGACAGATGAGGTCCTTGACAGTGAACACAGACAGGGGCTACCGTTTCGGAACACGTTCTTATATCGTGAGGGCCAGTACAGCGGCTGCAACGTTGATTACTACAACATTGTGATGTAGAATGGTTGAACCCTAAACATCGTTCACATTGTAATACTGAGAGAACGTAAGGTTGAATGGCACAGCGTGTGCCTACAATGTAAACATATGGTGGTAGGCACTGTGCTCGGAACGTGATTAAGCAGACCGGTATTGGGCGGGAGTCCCCAGTCGATGTTTTCCTTGTAAAGCGTTTAATGTTGCGGTTGCGGTATCATAGAAAACGTGATAGGTTAGGGCCAATCACAGACATGTCAATTCGCCGCCATTTTATATAGTCTCGTCACAATTAAATTGTTAGAAACGTGTTTTTCACAGTATTTCATTATCTACGGCACGGAGATTCTCTACAGCAGACGTGATAGCTTGCACCATGCAGGCTAATTAGTAATATCAGAGCGTTCAATAAAGATCAAAGTAACTGCGTGCAATTATGGATAATAGATTTACCTGGATAGGCTACTCGGAGCCAGGAGGATTCAAACCCTTCTTTAGTCATACCTTTTTGTAATTTTCATTTCATACTCGCCTAGGTATCCTTTACGAAGACTTGACTTTCCTGAAGTCTCAGTTATTCTTCTAAGGAAGTCATAATAGACACAATAAATATTGCCAAGTAAACACCAACTATGAGTCCGCCTCTGTGGTGTAGTGGTTAGTGTGATTAGCTGCCACAAAATTTGAAAAGTGGTATGAGGGCTGGAATGGGCTCCACTCACCCTCGGGAGTTCAACTGAGTAGAGGGGGTTTTCGATTCCCAACTCAGCCATCCTTGAATGGTTTTCTGTGGTTTCCCACTTCTCCTCCAGGCAAATGCCGGGATGGTACCTAACTTAAGGCTATGGCTCCTTCCTTCCGTATTCCTTGTCTAACCTTTCCAATCTTCTCATCCCCTGGGCCGCCTGGATGAGGTACTGGTCCTCCTTTCCAGTTGTATCGCCACGACTTGAAATCTCACGCTCCAGCATGTAATACTTTTCAGAGATTCAGAGTTGGAATCTAGTTACAAAGTTTTCCATTTTTTTAAATATTAAGCCAGTATTCCTAAAGGCATTTGTAATTAAGCTTTAACTTCCTTAAGACTCAAAAGACATTTTTCACCTTTACAAAGAATACATATATAAGAAAGGAATAATAACATGCGACTTTCATATGTTGAAAGACGGTTGCGTTCAACAGGGTCATTTCATATATTACCCCCTGTTCAGGATGCTCCAGTGATAGCTAGAAATAAGGTGGAAGGTGTTCAAAATGCAATTGTGTACAACCTGCATACAAGCTCACGGGCCATTGGAAATGACTTGAACATCAGACATGTATCTGTACTGTACATATTGAGTCGACATTAATTCCACCCCTACCATCAACAACTACACCAGAAACTAAACAGAGATGACTTTCAAAAACAGATAGAATTTTCACAGTGGATATTGCAAAGAGTTGAAGCTAATGCAGATTTCTTAACGGACATTATCTGTAGTGACGAATCAAGATTTCACAAAAAAAAAGAACTGTTATTCATCACGCCTTCCATTAATGGAGCATTGCAAATCCTCACTGGATAAGGAGAGCTCGATTTCAGGTACAAACGGGTGTCAATGTTTCATGCGGGTTAATAGGTGACAAGATAATTGGACCATTATTCTTCGCAGGAATCCTCATGGGATGCCATAATCTGTAGTTTCTTCATGAATACCTCCCACTCTTATGGAGGATGTGCCCCTTATGGCACGGTTAACTACGTGGTTTCAGCAGGATGGAGTTTCTCCACACCACTTGAATAGGATATATCTTGGATGACAAGTTGGATGAGGGTCTCTTATTACATGGCTGGCTAGATCACCTGATCTTACTCCACTACATGTTTTCTCTGGGGTTATTAAAAGAAAGAGTCAATGAACAGGAGGGAGAGAGCCCAAATCATTTATGGTGGCTCATCACTGCAGGCAGATTCCACCACATATGTTGCAGCAAACAAGAATGTCTCTCCTCCACCATGCTCAGATATGCATTAATGAAGGAAGTGGTCATTTTGAACATTTGCTTCAATAATCGAATGGTCATACACAAGCCCATTGCACTTCTGTCGGTAATAACTTACTTTACTGCAAATAGCAGAGCACCTGGATTATGAGAACTAATCATGATTTAGATTTGTCTTCAACTGCATGACTCATACAAACATTAACAGTGAAATAAAAATATTTGTTCTATAACCGATTCGAACCTCTGACTAATGAGCACAGGCTTTCTCCTCTAACTTTCAGCATGCTTGGCTATTACGAGTTATCCTGTACCGCTGTTATGTCGATAACACTTCTAGTCACTCAACCATATTTTCTGTATGTGACATTTCTGTGATACAGAATTTTCACTCTTATTTACCACCATTCAATATTTTATCATTAATGCTGATTTGGTTGGTATAAATAAATGAGTTATAGGAAGTGTAGTTAGACCAGACATTATTGTGAATAGCCAAGGTCAATATTTTTAGGTTAGGCTTTAATCTATGGTTTGCATGAAACTGAGTGAATAGGGGCAGCTATACCACCCAGTATTTTGCAATAAGATTGATGTGTATTTTCTAAAAGTAGCTGTATAGCCTCAAGCATCTGACAGAAGTAAAGGAGATATGGTCCAGGTGATAGAGACCCACTGGTCTTATTGACTATTGATTTCCTGGAAGATATACTCCACCCTACCTCACTGATTGATGTCACATATTGCCAGGAAGTATTGAAAAAATCTCCTATCATTCTGCCTCAATCATTGTATGGTGTGAAAACAACCCTTTCTCCTGACGATCACCAAACATGTGTACTGAACATTTTCCCCTCCTCCTTCTCCTTCTCCTGTTTAGAAGCACTAATAACAATATCTCCTCCTCTCTCGAGTTCATCTCACAAACTAATTAGTTAGCAATACTAGGAGTGTCTGACTCCAGTGACCCAGAAGTGTTCATCGCAGTCACTGCTGTCCTAGTGTGAAAAGGCTCCAAGATATTCTCATCCACTGGACTTACCCTGTGCCAACACATATCTATGTATGGAACTGCGTATTTCCATCCGGGTTATTCAAATTCTCATGTATGACATCTGGACTGAAACTTTTCAACAGTTTAATGATTTCTATATTCAATGGGCTTGATTCTATTTTCTGTAATTTGAATGAATTGCTCATTTATTTACTTGATGAGGAAACATATCAATGCCATGACCAGAGTGACTTCAAAAGGCTGAATGAGTGTGACTTTTATGTCAATGTTGCAAAATGCACCTTAGATATGGATGAGACACACATTTGGGTCAATTAATAAACCCAGATTTTTTAAATTAGTTCCCAATGAAAGAGGAAGGCCACAAGAACCACCCAGAACCACAAACAGTCACTCCATTGCATTGTTTTCTTGGCAGGCTCATTTTCTGTCATGATTCATTCCATATTGTGCAGTATTAAAGGAGCAATTACTCTTTTCATTGGTAAGACACCAAAAAAGAAAAAAGAAGGAACGTCAGTGAAAAGAAGAAAAAAGAAATGATTTACCATGGTTAAGCAGGCCCTTTGCAGCATAACACTCCTGACTTCTCAAGAATATCAAGCCCACCTCATCTTACTTATAAACTGGATAAGACAGTATCACTTGGATGGTACTTCAGCAGGGAATCAACAGTGTGAAATATTTGCTACACTTGTTTTTCAGGAGCCTAATGAAGACGCTAATGAAATAATATGCTTATGATCATTAACTACAGACCATCTACTGTCAAATAAATCCAAACACTTCTAATACCTATTAGAGGAGTTACACAATCTTTACAGATGATAAACCACTTATCAATACATTCAAGCGGAATTAAAAAAAAAAAAAGCACCTTCTAGGAAAGCCTGGCATAAGTTGGCTGAGTTCACAAAGAAATATCACATACATCTGTGGTGACTTCCGACAAAGGAGTAGTGTTACTAAACTGTTGCAAACTTGAGGCTGGGATGATTTGGGAGTATGGAGATGAGATGCTTGGCTATGTGGTATGTTTGGAACTGTCAGTGGTGAGTTGGTGTGGAATGACATAAGTAGAAGAATAAGGTTTAGTTTGTTGAAAATATTTAATAAAATGCTAAGTAAACAATAAATTATAAATAAATGTAAATATTAGGTAAACAATTGGTCTGACTTGTTGGCTGAAGGGTCTACACACTGGCCTTCGGTCCAGAGGGCCCGGGTTCAATTCCCTGCTGGATTGGGGATAATTGCTTCTTATTAATTCTTCTGGCTTGGGGACTGGGTGTATTTGTCCGTCCCAACACTCTCTTCATCACATTCAGACTACATACCATACTACCAACCACCACAGAAACACGCAATAGTGATTACATCCCTCCATATAGGGTTGGCAGCAGGAAGGGCATCCGCCTATAAAACAGGGCCAAATCCACATGTGTGTCGCAGTTCGCACCCGCGACCCCACAGATGTGGGAAAAAGCGGTAGAAAAGGAAGAATAATAATAAGAAGATGATGAGGTAAATAATTAATAGGGAATCTGCCACCTGGGCAACCGCCACAAATGCAGATGATGGGCAATTGCATAAATGCTATAATGTATACGTACAATGGATTCTCCGGCACTGATCGACTACGATGCCATCAGAGATGTGCAGGAAGACAACAATCTGGAAACACTTAAAAAGACTTTGAAGATGTTAAAACTGCGGTGGCATAATCAGGAATTGAATTTGGTGGTGCTGGGAGACACATCCCCAACTTACATGCAACATATTTGAAAAACAATACTACTTTTCAATACTATGAAATTTAAATCTAATTTTGACTTGCTAAAAGTTGTTATAAAACAAAACCCATTCTCCATTGTTGCAGAGTAAATCTGTTGAGGACTTCCTCTGGTGTTATTTTCACTTTTCTATGTACGTTAAAAAGTGCCAGTCCATTCAGTCTTTCTTTGCTATGTGAGTTCTGGAAAGATGAAAAGCTCCTTTCTGAACTAGCAATTATCACAAGTAGAGAGCACAGAAATTTGGAAAGTCTGTGAATATTTGGGAAGAAAATCTGTTGACATGAACTGAGACTCTAATGGCTGTTAAAGGGAGGTTTATGAATGTAGCAAACTCATTTTATTTTCTGGATTTCAAACTCAGCTCTGATCACAGAAACTGAATTCTGAAAATTACCCTCTTAAGACTGAAACTTTTCCCATTAACCCCCAACACAAAATGTTATGACAGCATTTGAAGCATGTGAATTTTTGTTTCTATGTTATTTGAACATCTCATTTAACATTAAATTGACAAAGGAATGTACACTGATACTCAATATTATTTCACTGGGTCAATTTGTATGTAGTTTTCCCTATTTATCTATTTTCCTACTTGGCATAGTACTTTTCATAAATCAACTCTATTGTCTGTGCAAAGCCCTTCAGCAGACTCAAATCTAGGTTAAAATTTTCATATGCATTACCTCCTTATTTCTCAAAGTTTGCATGACTGTGTCTACATTTTCTAAACACATAACTAAATCACAATCTTTGGATTTAATTGTAACTGACAAGACATACATTTAAGAATATATTTTCACACACCAACAAACTGCAGGCTCAATAAAACTGTTGAAAGAAGTGCTATAAAATTAGTCAACACTTCATGGTGATCTCTACCCAATGTGTTTTATACAGCCGGGCTGAGTGGCTCAGACGGTTAAGGTGCTGGCCTTCTGACCCCAACTTGGCAGGTTCGATCCTGGCTCAGTCTGGTGGTATTTGAAGGTGCTCAAATACGTCAACCTCGTGTCGGTAGATTTACTGGCACGTAAAAGAACTCCTGCAGGACTAAATTCCAGCACCTCAGCGTCTCCGAAAACCATAAAAGAGTAGTTAGTGGGACGTAAAACAAATAACATTATTATTATTATGTGTTTTATACAATCGGTGTAGGGTCTGCGGTGCATTTACACTTTCACTAATGTCAGAGCTATATTTTATGTTTTATCCAAGAAAGTTCTCTTTGGGGAGGCATAAAAAAAGTTTATAGTATTTTCAACAATACCAATGCTATTTCCAATATATGTGATTGTGGATGACTCTGACAAGACCAAACTTAGCACATGATTTGCACAATTGACATAAGCATCCTGAGAGTAGACTTTTTAAACCTCTGTTTAAACTCCTTGAGGCTGATTCTCATATTACTCATGCCATCATAGCCTTGTCCATGCAGATAATTAAAATTTACACCTAAACCAGACAGGTCAGTAATAATAGCATCTGTTAAAGCCGAGCCCGTTATATTTTAAAACGAGACAAATTCTAAGAACTCTTCTTGAGCACCAAAATTCCCCTTTTGTCCCACATGATAATGAATGCAAAGAAAACTGTTCAATACCTTCAACATCGGCTGTTTTGTCTGCCAGCACTGAGAAGCATTTTGCGTTGTTTATGTTACCTAATATTTTCTCAATAATGAAATTGCCACAAATCTCTATTTTGAATTTGGGTGTTAAAATTTTGAGTATTCAGTGAACATAATTTTAAATGTTCCCGTAAAATGTCATCCCCACTAACAACACTAAATCTTAATAACTTAATTCACAAAAATTCCTATCATTTTCATTTACATCGACAATTACTGGATAAAAGCCGCTATGTCCTCTTAGAGCAATGTTTTGGCATGCACAAAGCATAACTATTTCTGTAAATAACGTAAGTTTTTGTCCGCTCTCCGAGAATTGCCTCTTGTGTGTGCTGCCAAGACTTTTAACAATGTTTGAATTTCATTACTATACACATATAAAAATCTTCTGCTGCTGTACAACAGCGTTTGTGAAGTTTTTCATGAGAACAGAAACATTCAAGAGCATCCTTCCAATCTGTGAAGGATTCTTGACATCAAACTGCCTAGCTTTTGATTTTCCCACCCTTCCTCACTGGCAGAAAACAAGACACATATGCAACAAATTCCTCCTTCACTACTGTAAAGTCACATTAAAATAACCATTTAAACCAATTAAGCCAAATTCTCTGGAAACATTTTCCTTTCAGTACTGATGAAGAGAAAATTCCAATTTAGATACTATGATAACCGATTATGCTTTGTCTTATCAAATGGTAGAACAATTAAAGGCATTCCCTCTTTGCCGCAGAGATGCTGTAAGCCTGCAACCAATACAATCATTTTGGAGAAGAAGATAGTCAACGTGAAATGTCCTCAATAAACCAGCCTAGACAAGTTTTTTAAGGCAAATTAGTCATAAAAGAATGAGAGTTGTTGAACTGAAATACAATACACAGTAAGGGTTATTCTGCCCGAAGGCAGGTCCGAACCTCCGCAGAGGTGTTCCTGAGCCGGAGTTTACGTGCGGTAGGGTGGCCAGTTCCTTTCCGCTCCTCCATTCCCTTACCCCACCAACAGCGCGTGGCAACCCATCCAACTCCTGACCACGCCCAATGTTGCTTAACTTCGGAGATCTCACGGGATCCAGTGTTTCAACACGGCTATGACCGTTGGCCAATACACAGTACTGGTAGTAATTTAATTTGACTCCAGTTAAAGATTTTGCAACAGTTAACATAATGTAATACCGTAACTCAAGCTAGGAATTTTAGGTGCAAAATTTTGGTTAAAGCATGCAAAAATGGTGCTTTAATTTAGTTGAAAATGGTGCAAAAAAGGTGCATATTTTAAATGTAAATATTCATACATAACATCACCAAAACCTATTTTTACATCGCTCATGTTATCACATATTAATAATTTGCCTAAAACAAGTCTCAGAACACAATGTTATAAAAATCATATGTCCATAAAACTGTCAAAACAGATAACATTTAATATTTCAATGTTATTTTCAGTGAGGTTGCATCTCCGGTCACTAAGTAAATACTTATACACAGAAAAGGAATGTTCAACATTAACAGACACAAGTGGCGGTGTATTTTTTTTTTTTTTTTTTTTTTTGCTGTCAATATTAAATGCCCGTTTCTTGCAACCTCCTCAACATAAGGGTTTTTTGGCTAAGCTCTGTTCAAGTATCTGCTTTGCAATACTCTCCAGTGCTTCCTTGACATCCAACACAACCGCAAATATAAGAAATTTCGTACATATTTTGAACACCTTCTCAACGTAAAAGGAAATCTTCCTGGTGGTGCTGCGAACAGCCAAGCTCATGTGGAGGAGGAAAATGATGTTGGTGAAATTACGCTTGAGGAAGTGGAAAGGATGGTAAATAAACTCCATTGTCATAAAGCAGCAGGAACAGATGAAATTGGACCTGAAATGGTGAAGTATAGTGGGAAGGCAGGGATGAAATGGCTTCACAGAGTAGTAAGATTAGCATGGAGTGTTCATAAGGTACCTTCAGACTGGACAAAAGCCCTTCCCTTTTCAACATCCGTCAAATACACTTCATAATCTCCTATCTCTTCCTCGTTATCTCCCCTTACCCGATTATCACTTACTCCTAGCACATCCAGGTGCATCCTCTATGCTGACTCAGCCAGTTCATCTTTCTTTCTTCCATAAGCCCCATTAATATTGATAGCTCCCCATCAAATTCCATTTCATTCGCCAAGTTGTTTCCAAGGAGTCCTCTCTTGTCAAATGGGAGTGGGACTCCGTTACTTCCATAGGTCTGAGGCTTGCTTAAAATGTTCTGAGCTTGGTAAATTCATGAAGCAGGATGCTACTCTATTTTATAGTTCCAGTAAGGACCTCTCTCCTAACTGCTTAGGGGCCATCCTAGCCGCTTGAGCACAAGGAGGGCTATGACTCAGAATATGTCTGAGATGCCCACTCCCATTCCATAGCAGCTGGTATCCTGACTCTCAGGACAAGTTACTAGGCCACTTAGCCTTTGCCCATGGTTCACGAACTAGGATGTGACTACAGTAACCCACACCATATTAAGTGGAAAATATACTGATTTTTCATTTATTACTTGCATGATCTGTCATCATTTTTCTTCATGCAAGGTGCTCTCATCTGCAATAGACTTCCCGGCATATTTTTGCAAATACATTTTTATAATACGGTTGTTAAATATGGAAAGACTCCGAAAACCGTAAAAGAAGTTAGTGGGACGTAAAGCCAATAACATTATTATAAATATGGAAAGAGGAATACTGCACACCACAAATGTGGTTGCTGTTTAAGTATTTTTAATTTGTCTTCTTCTTGAATTTGAAGGAGACATTGCCTCACCAATTAATTGTCACACTCCACCCTTACTACATTATAGTTCCTTATTCTTCATACGTTTGGACTAGCTAAATGCTGCATAACATGATTATTTTGGTGTTTATTTTTAACAGTTATTATTTATATATCACAAACATTGCACCTCCGAACAGACACGTCGCTTTGAATAGCATCTGCATTAATAGAGTGCATTTTCTGTTTCAGCGTACTTGATACTGATACTAATAAGACAATGGCAGACACCACACACAGTCAAAGTGTGTCCTGAACCCGTCACCTACGTAACAATAACAAGGCCAGCAGATAAGGAACTGACAGAGGGCCGCAAGCTAATACTTCAACAATCACCAGGTTCATGCTTAAGCTCCTGATTAGTGTGGTGTAGGGAGCCTATGGTAATAGCGGCGAATTGAGGAAATACATAAAACCAAACTTTACAGACTAAATGTTTGGTGTTTCTTGTTTAATTTCTTTAGGAATAAAATGTGGGAAAGGAGCCAAGAAAGTATTAAACAGGTGGCAAAAAGGTGCTGACATTAAGAAAAAGTACAAAAAAGGTGCTAGCATTAAGAAAAGGTGTTAAAAAAGTGTAACTAAAATACAGTTGGGGGTGTTCATTTTATGTTTTCTTTGCAAGAGAAGCTAATTTGTGCATTTTAATAGCAAAAAAGAATTAAGGTGCAGTAACTAAAATTCCTAGCTCTAGTAATAATGTACAATAAAACTACAAACTAAGTTATCTCTGAAAATGTCCTTCAGATAGTACTGTATATGCATTGTATGGGATAAATTTTGCTGACATAAAGCATCCGCAATTAACAGATGCTTCCCAGACAAGAACACATTTTTATGACTGATCAGTGACTGTGTTAGAGGTTTCACTGTAGTAGTTAAGATCACATGTATAATAATTTTATTAATACAACAAACACATTTTCTACTTGTCTACATCATTTTTTGTACTTTTTCTTTTACAACTTGCTTTACGTCGCACCGACATAGAGAGATCTTATGGCGATGATGGGATAGGAAAGGCCTAGGAGTGGGAAGGAAGCAGCCGTGGCCTTAATTAAGGTACAGCCCAAGCATTTGCTGGGTATGAAAATGGGAAACCACAGAAAACTATCTTCAGGGCTTCTGAGAATGGGGTTCGAACCCACTATCTCCCGGATGCAAGCTTACAGCTCGCGCCCCTAATCGCATGGCCACTCGCCTGCTATCTTTTGTACTAATGGGTACTTTCAATGAATTCTTGGTGTCATGCTCTGGTGTCTTTTATGCCCAATTACAACTATTTAGGTATGTATGGCAAGATATATAATGGCCGGGCTGAGTGGCTCAGATGTTTGAGGCGCTGGCCTTCTGACTCCAACTTGGCAGGTTCCTGGCTCAGTCTGGTGGTATTTGAAGGTGCTCAAATACGTCAGCCTCGTGTCGGCAGATTTACTGGCATGTAAAAGAACTCCTGTGGGACAAAATTCCGGCACCTCGGCGTCTCCAAAAACCAAAAAAGTAGTCAGTGGGACGTAAACCAAATAACATTAAAATTATTAAGATATATAACGAGAATCATTGGCAATGAATTTAGTGTAAATGAGTTGGTTTCACAAATGATCAGGCATGTAAGAAGGAGTATGACAAATTCCAGGCAGGCGGAGAGCAAATTGCTATATAGTAGGGGTGGGAAACTCAAGACAGATCTCAACATTTTTCCAAGACCTTGACAATACTCAGGTTTGGATGTTTCTCAAGAGGTCTGTCTCTGTGCAAGTTGTACAGTGCACAGCACAAGGGCTTAGCAAAGCCACTGCTTGCATCAGTTACTCATTCACTGGCCTCTTCTTTTCCATGAATACAAGTTAACAAACAATCAGGATGCTGTTTCTCATTCTAGTATTAATGGCATCCATTGTCTATAAAGGACAAATGTTCTGTTGGTTTACATAATATTTTTGAATTACAATTACAAACTTGAGAATATCTAGGCCTAATTCATTTTTTGTTACCAAATGTCTGGCATTTACCTTAGCATGTATGTGTTACAGTACACTGTGCTTGTATTCTATGTAATGTAAGAGTTATGGTTTGGGATATGGTCTGAAAATTCAGTTTTTTTTTCTTTGGCATGTGGTCTCCGGAGAGGCCTGGTGCAGGTCCTTCGAGTTGACGTCGTATAGACGACCTTTGTGTCTGTGAGGACGGCACCCTACCTAGGATGATTTCTAATACTTAAGACAACACACACACCCAGCCCCGGAGCCATCGGAATTAATCAATTATGGATTAATCGAACTCAGGACCCCCTGGACCAAAGGCAAGCATGCTAACCATTTAGCCATATAAAACAATGCTTTCACGCCAATATTCCCCTATGATTGATGTTTTCATAACGGTTGGTGCTAGGGAGAGTGTAATTAGAAATTATTCTAAAATACGGACTGATGAAAGAGTAGCGTTACAAAAATGTTACAAAGTTTGCGCTGGGAAGACTTGGGAATGAGGAGACAAGCTGTTTGACTAAGTGGTATGTTCCAAGCTGTCATTGGAGAGATGGCGTAGAATGACATTAGTAGACGAATAAGTTTGAGTGGTGTCTTTAAAAGTAGGAAGGATCACAATATGAAGATAAAGCTGGAATTCAAGAGGACAAATTGGTGCAAATATTTGCTTATAGGAAGGGAAGTTAGGGATTGGAATAACTTACCAAGGGAGATGTTCAATAAATTTCCAATTTCTTTGAAATCATTTAAGAAAAGGCTAGGAAAACAACAGATAGGGAATCTGCTTGGTATGTGCTTTACATTGCACCAACTCAGATAGGTCTTATGGTGATGGTGGGATAGGACAGGGCTAGACATGGAAAGGAAATGACCATGACCATGGCCATGCCTAGTGCGAAAATGGGAAACCTCGAAAAAACATTTTCAGGGCTGCTGGCAGTAGAGTTTGAACCCATTATCTCTTGATACAAGCTAACAGCTACATGCCTTGAACCATGTAGCCAACTCACATTGTAAGTCTGGTTGGATTCTGCCAAGTCTGCCAAGCTCACTGACATAGTAAAAATTACATTTTTCTACAGTCTCACCTTCAACATTTGTGTGCAACATGGGATAGAACTCTTTCGTTTGTACTGGATGTTTTTATGTCTTAGTTCCTTCCTTTTAGGTGGATCATAAATAACCTGTATATTTTCTTCAGGCCCCAGACAAAAACTAAACAGCTATAGCTGGGGAACTGAATCATATGTTGTATTTTTATCAAAAATTGAATGGAAATTCTCACAGTTTTCAGCATGTTGTTACGATACATTTTAGCAATGCAGAGGTCACTGTGAAGTTAGTGACAATGGCTGTTCTTCCCTCTACAGTGATGCTCATCAACAGGATCTACAGATTCAGCATTCTTGTGAACATTTTTTTTTTCCTCTTTTTTTTTTTTTTTTTTTTTTTTTTTTTTTTTTTTTTTTTTTACAATTTGCTTTAACGTCGCACCAACACGGATAGGTTTTATGGCAACAATAGGATAGTAAAGGCTTAGGAGTAGAAAGGAAGCAGCCATGGCATTAATTAAGGTACAGCCCCAGCATTTGCCTGGTGTGAAAATGGGAAACCATGGAAAACCATCTTCAGGGCTGCCGACAGTGGGGTTCGAACCCACTATCTCCCGGATGCAAGGTCACAGCCGCGCGCCCCTAACCGCACGGCCAACTTGCCCTGTATTGAACATTTCATGTAAGAAAGAGTTTCATGTGGTATGCTGGTAAGTTCTGTTTTTGCATGTTTCCCATGATTAGAGGCATGATTTCTTCGCATTAATGATAAACGCGACAAAATATTTTGAAGTGATTTTGAAATATCTTAATGAATCATATGATTCAGCTTAAGAAATTTGTATTTTGTTTTTGCAAATTGCAGCAAATTAAAGTGACAAGGCCAGTTTAAAGGGAAATTTATTTAATTTGCAATAAGTGCAAGTATGCAGCAAAATTCATGGAAAATAACGATCTTGAAATTGTATTCCAATATCATGTGTGTGTGAAGGGAAACTGAAGGCAGAATAAGGATTACTCATTTTGACAGAAGTATCTCTTCTTATTAATACTCTATAAAATCTCTTAATGGTATGCCCACATAGGGTAAAAGCTATGGCCATGTAGGGTGGGTGAAATGGTAATTAGTTATGTAATCTTGAGTAGTGCTGTACTATAATTCTAATCAAGATTACATAAGGAATAATGAATAATTATCACTATTGCTTCTCTTTATTTATATATCTTTCATATAAATGATTCACAAATCTCACAATTTAAACTTTTTATGAATAATGTTAGGAAAGGATTAAAGCAAAATTAAAGCAATGGAGGTCAGCCATATTTCGTGAAATAACTAAAAAAAGTAGTTTCCTCTTTTCGAAATCAAAGATAAATTAATGCAAAAAATTCATGCCTCTGCCAATGATTAATGTAGTGTGTAGAGTTGTAACAAATGAGTTCTACCATGGAAATAAAGTGCTTCCGGACCCAAGTCCATCTAGCGCATTTTCTTATTCTACGTGTGAGGGGTGTGTCCTGACAGTTTGGCTGTGTCTCAACATAATATTGTTTGAACCTATAGCCAACTTTTAATTCATCATCATTGTACAGTTCCAGTTCCCCAGGTACTGTTAATGAGCCTCTTCCACTTCTTCCTGTCCGTATACAACTTGTCATGGAGAACATCATCCACTGTCTATCCTCTGGTAACGAGATCAAACTTGATCATGTCCATCCATTGGATTTAGGTCTTCCTGCAGGTCTTTTCCCCTACACCTGTCTTTCTAAATTTATTTTGGCTGTTCTTGTAGGCTCCATCCTCATCACATGCTCGTACCACCATAGTCTGGATGTGCCGATTCCGTCTAATAGGGATGTCTTTATTCCGGCTTCTTTCCTCACCTCCTCATTTCTTAACTTGTCCATCTTGGTCTTCTGAATGGTGGATCTAAGAAATTTCATCTCTGATGCTTGCAGTCTTGATGAATCTCTTTTCGTGAGGGTGCACACTTCAATCCCATAGGTATGAAATAGCTGTTACACTGTAACTGTTGGGCTCCTATGCTTCTCATTTGAGGAGACGAAAGTTAATAAAACTGTAAAGCAAAATTTATATTTACTAGTATAGAGACTTATACTTAAATCACAGGGGTAGGATTTTAAATAATTAACCATTAAGTATCGCTTAGGAAAGAAAATTAACGCAATATTAAAAATACAAATGAATTTATTATACAAAAAACTGAGATGAATCTGAAAAGTTCCTTTAAGCTTGGAGGGATTTAAGAATTTGCATTAGTAAAATGAACTGTTGCTTGCTTTATCTAATTGAAGCTCACCAATCGCAGCTTCCATTGAGGTAATCTATTTTCCGTGGTTACTCGTTCCCCTCTTCTAGTTGTAAAATTGGCTCCATGGACATCCTTCCTTCCTTCTGTGATGTGATTTGGGCTATCTGGACTAGCACTCCCTAACTGCCTAGTCTTTAAATTAGACATTGGCCCTATACTTGTGAAAATTGATCAGCATTGATCGTAGGAGGAGAAAATTCAGAGATATGAACTTTTCTATGTCAGCAGAAATCTCAATCCAACTTAGTTAATCTACTGATATTATACAGACTTGTACCAAATGCCATGGACTTGAACTAAACGTAGTTCTTTGTCCAGAATAATTACTGAATATCTCACAAGCCATAAGCTTGTTTCGTCTCACCCTGATCCGACAGCATCACAGCAGCTAAGTACTGTGTCGAAACGACAACATGCTGTACGAAAATAACTATGTCTCGAAGCGAGCACTCACTGTCTCAAAAATCAATAAAGTAGTTGACGTTCTGGTAGTCGTGTGTGAGTCGAGGATTGCTCCGCGTTAGATAATATATCACCAGGCTCTCCCCACTCTTGATAACAGCTCAATACCAATTCTCTATATAACGAAGCATCTGATTCGTAGATCTCATTATCATCTCCCTCTTCTTTCTTCACAAGTAACCAGTAGGCATGGCGATGATGTAGTATGCTGGCTTGCTAGCCTTGCACGCGGGTAGCTGTGTAGTGCCTTCGCTCATGAGTTTAACCCAGTGACTTATCCAACTTCTCCGGTTAAAGAATAATTTTTCCGTGTACACAAGTATGAGATGAAATGACAACAACTCTGTCTCAACATTTACCATATTTACAATACATAATGAATTCCTATCCTACATAATATAATAATTTGAATAATAAATGATGTTCTAATATATACAATATGATTCCAAAAACCCTATTTACAAATGATTGAAGTTAAAATAAATATGTCATATAAATAATTGCCGATGGCGGATGATCTTGATATCGCGTAAAAGTATGGCTGGAGAAGCCTGGACGGTTACAACACATCATCAGTTTGGCCGGTTTTGGAATCATGTCATCCCATAAAAGTGTTCTTACTTGCTGGTAGAACTTTTAATTAAATTTTAAATTATCATTCAACAAATTTTTGAGCTGTTTATGAAGCCAAACATGTGTCATTGGAGGTAAAGGGAGGATCCACTTGTAGTCAAAAGTTTTGAATCCATGTCTTTCTTTTGTGTGTACTCTATCCATGAATGCTTACATGGTAATTCACAGCTGTCTGTCTGTTTCCTAGACAGAACGATCAGATTAATAATAATATTATTGGCTTTGCATCCCTCTAACTACTTTGGAGATGCCCAGGTGCTGGAATTTAGTCCCACAGGAGTTCTTTTATGTGCCAGTAAATCTACCGACACGAGGCTGACGTATTTGAGCACCTTCAAATATCACCGGACTGAGCCAGGATTGAACCTGCCAAATGATCAGATTTGTATAGGGTATGATCAGTTAGATGAAGAAGGACAAAATATAGAGTAGAAAAGCTGAAGCTGAAGTTGGTAGACTACATGGCCATATAATATACACAAGCCTGAAAAGGTTCTTAGTTGTTGTTTTAGAGCTATGGGTTTTTTCTAATGTCACACTAATACATTGAAGGTTTTCAGCGATACAAGGATGGGAAAGGGCTAGTATTGGAATGGCAGTGGCTGTGGTCTTAATTAAAGCATAGCCTGTTGTAAAAATGGGGAATAACGGAAAACCATCTTGAGGGCTGCTGATGGCGGGATTCGAACTAACCGTCTCCCCAATGCAAGCATACAGCCACGCGACCCAATCTGCATGGCCAATATGCTCAGTAGTTGTTGTTTAAAGAAGTCTAACTTCGAAGATATTGTCTCCAGAGCAAAAGTTTGGGAAAGTCTGATATCTATACACAGCATATAATTTGAACGTGTAATGCAATATTATGAGAAAACCATAATACCAACGCCTATGTGTTATACATCAAATAAAAGGTCTCCACGTCAGGATTACTAGAAAAATATTATTTATTTCATGAAGTCCTTCACTTGAGTAAAATAGTAATTTATTTGAATAATATGATGCTTAGGTCATTGCACTTAACTGCATTTGCCAGTCAATGACTCTATTAAAGTTGTCAATCAATCAATCAATCAATCAATCAATCAATCAATCAATCAATCAATCAATCAATCAATCAATCAATCAATCAATCAATCAATCAATCAATCAATCAATCAATCAATCAATCAATCAATCAATCAATCAATCAATCAATCAATCACTACTGATCTACATTTAGGGCAGTCGCCCAGGTGGCAGATTCCCTATCTGTTGTTTTCCTAGCCTTTTCTTAAATGACTGCAAACAAATTGGAAATATAATGAACATCTCCCTTGGTAAGTTATTCAAATCCCTAACTCCTCTTCCTATATATGAATATTTGCCCCAATTTGTCTTCTTGAATTCCAACTTTATTTTCTTATTGTGATCATTCCTACTTTTAAAGACACCGCTGATCTTTCTATGCCAGCTGGATATATGGCTCTGTGAAAGTTATCTATGCAGATCTTTTTATCTTAGTCTGATAGATGGCTCTGTGAAGCGTTGGCTATTTCATTGCAGGCACACACAGTGCCTTTGTACCAGTAAATGGATATTCTCTCAGATGGTGGTTTTACTTGTGGTTCCTTCAGTGCATACAACTAACTTCACTTGCTTATCTCATAGTCCGCACCAAACAGAAACCTAATTATTGATCCTGTTCGACATATTTAGTGGTCAAGACCACACTTATATGGTTGCAGATTTTCATCTTCATACCAAATGAACTGCCATTGCAAAGCATGTCGACTCTTAGCTGTTTTATTCCACAGCACCATTATGGCATACTTGATTATTTCTTCATAGCAAAAGCAACATTGCAATAAATTTGGAATGCACTGACGGAAGGACATATTATCAATAACTGGGTATTCTGTGTTTGTGTCCTATATGATCTCCATTTTCTTTTCATGGTTCCTTGACTGAACATCCTGCTACCTAACAAAAAGCCAATTATTAATCTGTTAGTCATTTTTAGCAGTGAAGAGCACACATGCACAGTTTTCGATTTTACTTTGTGTAATGTGAAATGAGTTCTGTTCCTAGGAGAGGATGCACAAGCGCTGCAGAGTCAGAGCTCGAACTAGGGATTGAGTTAATAATTTCCGCAATGGGGAAAGGAGTCCATTGGCTCGAAACAATATTTACGATGGAACGTCCAAAGAATTATTATTAAATGAAGTTAGTATGCACTGCCAAGCACGGCATTTCATTGCGGAAATAGTAAATGGACAATTTAATTCATGTTGCCATGATGGATCGGTTTATTTTCCACAACCTCAAGTAAATGATGTACTTAAAGGTATGGTGCTACATGAACCACATAAGGAGGTGTAATAATACAATGTCCTTTGCATCCTTCGCTGCTAACCGTAGCCACATTCCAGGATTAGGTCCTTATTGTTCTAAGATTCAGGCGATGATTCATAAGTACATTTCAGATTTACTGCCCACTAAAAATTGCTGAGCTTTATGTGATAAATTCGAGTCCTGTGAACAGAAGGTACGGTAAGGGTGTATTCTGCCCGAAGACAGGTCGGAACCTCTGCAGAGGTGTGCCTGAGCCAGAGTTTACATACGGTAGAGTGGCCAGTTCCTTTCTGCTTCTCCATTCCCTTACCCCCCACCAACAGTGCATGGCAACCCATCCAAATATTGACCATGCCCAATGTTGCTTAACTTCAGAGATGTCATGGAATCCGGTATTTCAACACAGCTAGGGCAATTGGCTGTGAACAGAATTCGTTGTGAAAATTCTATAAATTTCCCTCTTAATTCGGAGACAATAGAAAGACTCTTCAACATTTATCTAAATAGCCCATACGCTACATCATATAATAATTTTGGCAAAGCAATGAGACAAGATATAACAAGTTATCAGGCACATTCCATCAATTTAGGATTTGTAGATAGCTATTCTCTAGATCAGCGTATATATAACAGGCGGACTGTAAACGAGATAGCTGGAGAGTCCTTTTCGGAAAATGGTGAACCACCAGGATATTGGTACACTGTAGCACATGGTAGACAAGAAGGCTCGAAGTTACTTTCAACTTAAACCACACGCTGTGTCCCTATGATGTATCTACTAATGTTTCCATCAGGGGAACGTGGCTGGGACAAGGAACTTACACATAATGGCAGTATGCATCAAGCAAATAGGTCAAATATATCCACGCTTGAATTCATCTGCTTCAGGCTTGCAGTAGGAGAAGATTTCTCACATTTACATCAGGTCAAGAAACTATTCCATCAATACTTAGTTGAACAATATACTTGAGTTGAGGCTCAAAGATTAGTTTTTTTAGTCTTTGCTTGCAGCTATTCCTATGACAGGCCACTAGTAGAAATGTACTGGAAAAGAAACACATATTATTTTTACTTCCAAGTTTTACTACTTTTACAGTGCTGAGGTGCCAGAATTTCATCGCGTACATATTCTCTTAGGTGCCAGCAAATCTACTGACATGATATAGAATATCAGTTTGGATGGACAACCAGAAAAGAAAAGGCATGTACACCTTCCAAATGGATGAAAAATAGAAAGAAAATGCAAAAATATGTGAGTGGTAGCTCTCTTCCGAAAGTAGCATATAAACATACTGATAGCCATTGTTTCGGGCTGATGACCTTGTTGTTAGGCCCTTTAAACAACAAACATCATCATTCATTCATTCATTCATTCATTGTTGGATGCGCTTGAGAACGGTTGGCTGTTGAGAGAGCTCTTGCATTATTGTAGTGATAAAGTAGTGAAAACCTAGTGAAATAGCTTAATTTTGTGTATATCTGATTCATTTAGTGCTGTTTATATAGTGGTGTTTAGTGCTTGTTGGTAGAAATTGGGAGTAGTAATAATTATTTAAATTTTGTAACAAGTAATTCAGTTGGTCTTCAGTAAATTACGTTTTCTAGGTTAAGTAGGCTAGCTAGGTGCACCTTGTTTCGAATTTAGGTTTAGGTAATACTTTAGGTACCGTAACAATATTAACTTTAAAAATATTTGTAAATATCTGTAGATTCGTTGGTTGTACTTACAAAGGCAGATTATCATAAGGAATAGTACCGTAACTTCTGCAGCAACTTTTCCAGTATTTCGTATAGATATACATTCAAACTATCGCGAAGGTAATAATTTACTACATTAAAAGACACGATACGCCTGTAAACTTCCATTTAAAAAGAAGTTAAAGAGATTACACGGTAATAGTTAACAGTCGTATTGTTATTGATTATTGTTGCTCCTCATATTCAAATATTGCATTGTTGGCTACAGTCGTAAACAAAGGGTGTAGTGTAGTCAAGTAAATATAAATAAAAATCAGCTGACCTTGTATTCCATTCATTTGTACTTCTGAGTAGGTAGTTAGTATCCGTAATTTATATTTCGCTCCCTCGATCTTTCAGTAGGCCTATTTATGAGCGGTTAGCTAATAATAATAAAGTTCATATATCCCAGTAATTGCAGTTCAAGTCCCTGGAGTAGTAGTAGTAGTACCGTAGTAGTTTTGATAGAAATATTTGAGAAATTATTGTAGACAACCTCGTATTTTTCAGTAGGCCTAATTAAGGACATTTTTTTCTCCGTCCCGTGGAGTAGGGAAAATAATAGTAATCCACCAGCTGTAATAATCACATAACCACATTTCAGTAGAATTGTAGTGAAGATAAGGTATAATATATTAGATAGTATCTTGCCAGTTATATTCGTGTCTTTTTCTTCGTGTACGGCAATCCTTTTGATACTTAAGCTTTTAACCAAACGCAGTGTAGTGTAGTGTAGGTACATTGTAGTATAGATACAGTACATTTAGATAGTGCCGTATCTTGCTTGCTATATTCGTGTGTTATCTTTCGTGTATATCTATTACACCGTAATACTAATAATAATTTGTCTAACCATTTAGCTTCGTTGGTAATCTTTGAGTACAGTAGTTCTTGCAAATTTCATTTCTGTTGTGCTTAGTAGTGACATACGGTACGGTACCGGTATCGTAATTACGATACGTCTGAAAGTAGTTTAAAAATTACTGTAGTGTACTGTACAGTAGTATACGAGTAATATCCTATTAGAATTTAGTGTGCTTATTTTATTATTGTAAAATAATTGTGTAGTACTGGTGTGGTAGAGGTATCCGTAGAAACTCTTACTAAAATATTGTTGAAATTAGGATAGGCTTAATTGCAGTTTGGAATTGTGTAGTTCTTGTGTATTACTTTCGATATTCAGTAATTAACAGCAGCTTTTATCCTGTTAGGGGTTGTAGGATTAAAAAAAAATAGAGCACGACTAAGTAGTATTGTAGTGTAGTCGTATATTAATTACCTTATTGTTGTGTACTATCCCAGACAATATATCCCTCCGTTCATTTTTTTTTTTGCAAATAAGTTATTTTATTTTTTTTAATTTAAAATTTTTAATGGCTAAGGAGCGCGAGTGTACTTATTGTGGGTGTGGTGAGGCATTGAGGGGTATGAGGGAGGAGTTGGAAAGTTTGAGGGAGATAATTAGGATTCTCACAGAAGACGGGAAGGAAGATAGGACTCCCCCAAACAATGTACAGGTTACAGTAGGAGGGGAAGGAGAGGGAGGAGTTGTAGAAGACAGGTGGTCTAATGTTCTAAGGGGAAGGAGATTGCAGGCCAAGGGGTCTATTCAGGATCAGAATTCAGGACAGGTGTCAGTGCGAAATCGGTACGAGTCACTCCAGGTAGAACAACAGAGGGAAGATGAGGGACAGGGAACTGTTGCTGAGATGCGTGGAAGTAGGAGGAAGGGAAAAGGTAGGAAAGGGAAATGTAGAGTAGAGGATAGGAAAAGACAGGTGGAACAGGGTCATGGGAAGGAGAAAAGGGAGGAGGAAGTAGCTTCTGCAGCTATCAGGAAAGATAGGGCTGACCAGGAGGGGAGGGGATCAAATGAGGTGGGTAGGGTTGAGGCTCTGGTCATGGGGGATTCCATCGTTAGACACGTGGGGAAAGTGTGTGGAGGAAAGGGAACCAGGGTAGAATGTTATCCAGGAATTAGGTTGAGGCAGATGTTGAGGAAAGTAGAAGAGAGGGAGGAGGGGAAGGAGAAGGTGGTAGTGTTTCACGTTGGTACCAACAACGTAAGGCAAGCTGATATAAGTACCAACATAGTTGGAGATGTGTGGGATCTGGTAAATGCAGCACGGGTGAAGTTTAAGAAAGCGGAGATTGTTATTAGTGGAATACTGTGTAGGAGGGATACTGACTGGAGGGTGATTGGGGATTTAAATGAGACTATGGAGTGGGTATGTGGGAAACTGGGAGTGAAATTTCTAGATCCTAATGGGTGGGTAGGAGAAAGGGATCTGCGCTCGGATGGCCTTCATTTAAACCGCAGTGGTACGTATAAGTTAGGAAATTTGTTTGGAAGGGTAATAGGGAGGTACATTCAGGGAAACGGGGTGGCCTAGGGAGCGGTGATAAGGGAACAGGGAACTGGAAATCAAGTAGGGATGACATAAAATTGTTAGTGTTGAACTGTAGAAGTATTGTAAAGAAAGGAATAGAATTAAGTAATTTAATAGATATATATTTACCAGATATTGTAATAGGAGTTGAATCATGGCTGAGAAATGATATAATGGATGCAGAAATTTTCTCACGGCACTGGAGTGTGTATCGTAGAGATAGGATAGGAAAGGTGGGAGGGGGAGTTTTCATTCTGGTGAAAGAAGAATTTGTAAGCTACGAAAAAGTTAAAGATGAGACACATGAAATTCTAGGTGTAAGGCTCATTTCTAAAGATAATAGGCAACTTGATATATTTGGAGTGTACAGATCGGGAAAGGGTAGCACTGATGCGGATTCGGAATTATTTGATAGGATAATCAGCTATGTGGGAAACGACATGGAAAGAAATGTGATTGTAGCGGGAGATCTGAATTTGCCAGATGTCAATTGGGAAGGAAATGCGAACGACAGGAAGCATGACCAACAAATGGCAAATAAGTTAATATGGGAAGGACAGCTGATTCAGAAAGTGATGGAACCAACCAGAGGGAAAAATATTTTGGATGTGGTTCTGATAAAACCAGATGAGCTCTATAGGGAAACTGAAGTAATAGATGGTATTAGTGATCATGAAGCTGTTTTTGTGGTAGTTAAAAATAAATGTGATAGAAAGGAAGGTCTTAAAAGTAGGACTGTTAGGCAGTACCATATGGCTGATAAAGCAGGTATGAGGCAGTTTCGAAAAAGTAACTATGATCGGTGGAAAACGGTAAATAAAAATGTAAACAGACTCTGGGATGGTTTAAAGAAATTGTTGAGGAATGCGAAAACAGGTTTGTACCTTTAAGGGTGGTAAGGAATGGTAAAGACCCACCTTATTATAATAGAGAAATAAAGAGACTAAGAAGGAGGTGCAGACTGGAAAGAAATAGAGTTAGAAATGGCTGTGGAAGTAAGGAGAAATTGAAGGAACTTACTAGAAAATTGAATCTAGCAAAGAAGGCAGCTAAGGATAACATGATGGCAAGCATAATTGGCAGTCATACAAATTTTAGTGAAAAATGGAAGGGTATGTATAGGTATTTTAAGGCAGAAACAGGTTCCAAGAAGGACATTCCAGGAATAATTAATGAACAAGGGGAGTGTGTATGTGATGATCTTCAAAAGGCAGAAGTATTCAGTCAGCAGTATGTAAAGATTGTTGGTTACAAGGATAATGTCGAGATAGAGGAAGAGACTAAGGCCAAAGAAGTAATAAAATTTACGTATGATAACAATGTCATTTACAATAAGATACAAAAGTTGAAAACTAAAAAAGCGGCTGGAATTGATCAGATTTCTGGGGATATACTAAAGACAATGGGTTGGGATATAATACCATATCTGAAGTACTTATTTGATTATTGTTTGGCCGAAGGAGCTATAACAGATGAATGGAGAGTTGCTATAGTAGCCCCTGTGTATAAAGGAAAGGGTGATAGACATAAAGCTGAAAATTACAGGCCAGTAAGTTTGACATGCATTGTATGTAAGCTTTGGGAAGGCATTCTTTCTGATTATATTAGACATGTTTGTGAAATTAATAACTGGTTCGATAGAAGGCAATTCGGTTTTAGGAAAGGTTATTCCATTGAAGCTCAACTAGTAGGATTCCAGCAAGATATAGCAGATATCTTGGATTCTGGAGGTCAAATGGACTGTATCGCGATTGACATGTCTAAAGCATTTGATAGGGTGGATCATGGGAGACTACTGGCAAAAATGAGTGCAATTGGACTAGACAAAAGAGAGACTGAATGGGTTGCTATATTTCTAGAAAATAGATCTCAGAGAGTTAGAGTAGGTGAAGCTTTGTCTGACCCTGTAATAGTTGAGAGGGGAGTTCCTCAGGGCAGTGTTATCGGACCTTTATGTTTTCTTATATATATAAATGATATGAGTAAAAGAGTGGAATCGGAGCTAAGGCTTTTTGCGGATGATGTTATTCTCTATAGAGTGATAAATAAGTTACAAGATTGTGAGCAACTGCAACGTGACCTCGAAAATATTGTGAGATGGACAGCAGGCAATGGTATGTTGATAAATGGGGCTAAAAGTCAGGTTGTGAGTTTTACAAATAGGAAAAGTCCTCTCAGTTTTAATTACTGCGTTGATTGGGTGAAAGTTCCTTTTGGGGATCATTGTAAGTATCTAGGTGTTAATATAAGGAAAGATCTTCACTGGGGTAATCACATAAATGGGATTGTAAATAAAGGGTACCGATCTCTGCACATGGTTATGAGGGTGTTTAGGGGTTGTAGTAAGGATGTAAAGGAGAGTGCATATAAGTCTCTGGTAAGACCCCAACTAGAGTATGGTTCCAGTGTATGGGACCCTCACCAGGATTACCTGATTCAAATCCAAAGAAAAGCAGCTCGATTTGTTCTGGGTGATTTCCGACAAAAGAGTAGCGTTACAAAAATGTTGCAATGTTTGGGTTGGGAAGAATTGAGAGAAAGAAGAAGAGCTGCTCAACTAAGTGGTATGTTCCGAGCTGTCAGCGGAGAGATGGCGTGGAATGACATTAGTAGACGAATAGGTTTGAATGGCGTCTATAAAAGTAGGAAAGATCACAATATGAAGATAAAGTTGGAATTCAAGAGGACAAACTGGGGCAAATATTCATTTATAGGAAGGGGAGTTAGGGATTGGAATAACTTACCAAGGGAGATGTTCAATAAATTTCCAATTTCTTTGAAATCATTTCGGAAAAGGCTAGGAAAGCAACAGATAGGGAATCTGCCACCTGGGCGACTGCCCTAAATGCAGATCAGTATTGATTGATGGCCATTGCCGGGCTACTGCATTGTTACATGCCGACCGCAAAGACGTTTTCATACATTTGAAAGAAGCAAAGCCGAACAAGATGTAAGATGTGTTCATTGCAAGTGGGATTCAAGGGCGGAAAACCGAACGTCATATGGAAAATGTTGGTGCATGAACACGAGCATTTTCTATATCCCACTTCAAGCAAATAGAAGATGGTGACAACACAAAAGTGCGTGCAGCCAAGTTTGCCAGCAGTTTACGAATTGATACCAAATGAGTTCAATGTCTTGTTACATTCTATTTTGAATATGGATATGCAAGAGGAGAAAGGAGAGGTGGTAAATGCAGTATTCCACAAACTGACCACATCAGGGACATGATTTGTGATCAGGTATGTTAATAATATATTCAGTTTAATTTATTACATAGACGAAGGGATGGCACGTGGGGATTGCGGTTTGATTCCCTAATAAAGGTTTTTATTTTATTTATAAGTCATAAAAATTTAACAATAATTAAGATATTTTCAATTTCTTCCCTTTTTCAAGCCCTATTCCAAATGTAAATATTTTTTCAAACTTGTTTGCCTTTTTTCCATCATATTTTTTATAATTCCAGATACCAAACAGAAAGTACATGCCATTTCCTCTGAGCATCAGGATAATCTGGAAACTTTCTTTGATAAGCACAAATATATTGAAAAAGCCCAGACTTACAACTACCACTTTTATTACAAAGTTTTCACAATAGAGTTCATTCTTACATTTAGCACACCATGTACAGATGAATGAAGTCACTGTGAGGAGCGCATTCAATTCCTGAAGGTTAAACGGGATGACAATGTATGTAAGCCTATTATTTGTAAACTACTGGTGCATAAAAGATGAGCCAAACAATTTTATGAACTCATGGGTGAACCTCTAAATAAGAGCACTGCCTCTTTTGTATATGGCAAGATGCAAAATCAACCTCTGCCTCATACAGCTTTGGGAGAGGACTATTACTCTCATCAGCTTTGGCAGTATTGTCTGGCTATCATGCATCATTATGGTCCAAAGTCTCAACAAAAGAAAGATTATGTTTCTTTTTAATACCTGAATTAAATGTGATGTCATGGGGGGAAGTTTTCAAGTTTGTAGTGTACTTTATTGACATTTTACAATTTTTTGTGCTGAGAATCTACATATTAAAATATTGAATGTATTTAGTGATGGATGCACTGTCCAGAATAAAAGCTGCATTACGCTAGCAATGCTTATCAAAGTTGCTGATCAGTTTGCCATTATTGTAAATATAACATTCGCTGTGAGGGGGCATAGTTATTTGCCTGTACATGTAATTACAGGGGTAAAAAAGAAGATGCGGAAATCTGAAAGTGCCCCATTGCCTTCTGAGCATATCAATATTTCTGGAGTTCATTCGTGATCTTGGCAGGAACTGGCATCTCTTCATGGGCGAAACCTCACCTGGGGAACATATTAAATCAAAAGCGGTTTTCAATATCTCAGTGTTGAAATCTATTCAGATAAGAGCAAACCAAGTGTTCTGCAGACCCACAATTTCAGGGTTATCAGGATGTTTTTACACTTTGTTGAAGAGGGAAATAGAATGGTCCTCTGTCAAGCCCAGACAAGCACTGTATTTAGACTATGCACGGACAGGCTGCACTTTTATGACTAAAAGTAGGTAGGTAAAAATGGGGTGCGGCTTGTACTAGGAATTTTTAAATTGAACACAGTCAACAGCCCTTCATTTTGAGCACTTTACTAGTATAAGACATCAGTATCTATATACCTTACAACATATTGCATCTAAATATGATTAAAATTGTTTAAGGTACCTATTCATCATCACTTGACACTTTATTATCAATGTCACTGTCACCGCCCCTGTCAGATGATGCGCCCCAGACTGCGTCGTCTTTGGTCCCGTCCATTACGTTGGAAATTGACATGGTTTTAAAGCTCTTGGCTACCATCTCTGCTGGGATTAATTTCAATGCATCCAGGATCCATTCACACATTTAAATAATTGAAGGCTTTTGAGTCATCCGCTTGGTGTCATATCCTTAGAATTGCACTTCCATTCATGGTGGAAATGCCACAGATGTACCTTAAAAGGTTGGTTGATGTAGACTTCTAGGGGTTGCAGCATTTCTGTCATTCTACCAGGAATCGCAACCATAACAGACCACTATTTTCTCATAATCTTTTTCACTTTCTCTGTCAAGTGACCACGGAAGCTGTCAATCACCAACATGGATGGCTGACGTAACAGAGCACCACGACAACGAAACTGCACTGTTTTTAACCAGTCCATGTACAAATCTTCATTCATCCACCCCTTTTCCTAAACACTTACTTGCGTTCCTGGGGGCAGCTTTTCCTTTGGCATTGTTTATCACTAAAAAATTGCAAAAGGTGTTAGTTTGTCCCCATCAGCAGTGATGCACAACATTACAGTACAGTGCTGTTTATCTGCCCCTGCAGTTCAAACTTAAACATATTTTAGCTCGTTTTGTTGACTGTAGTTTCCCCAAACATTTCAGAAAATACAGGAGTTTAGTTGGCATTTCCTATTGCTACCATACTGTAATCAACCGTTTTCCCTAAATTCAAGACATCTTGCTGAAGTGCAAGCGGTTTCTTCTGGTAAATTTCAGGTAGCCACAGAGCCATTGACATTCTTCTGTGAATCACCAACTCATATTGTGCCATAAAATGCCTTGCCCAACCGTAATGTGCTTTAAATTGACGTTCAGGAATTTCCATTCTTTCAGCAATTTTTCGTCCTTCAAACAGTAGTGTTTCAACTGAAATAGAAAATCTGTCTGTTTGTGCTTCATGTACGTACTCCATAAGATCGTTTTCCAGTTCTTGATATTGCACTTTTTCCCTGCAAAATGCCTGCAAATTCTGTAATGGTTTTTAAGGGCATCTTTAATTAAAATCCAATGCTGCACATATCTGACTCATTGGGTGAATGGTCAGCGCATTGGCCTTCGATTCAGAGGGTCCCGGGTTCGATTCCCGGCCGGGTTGGGAATTTTAACCTTCATTGGTTAATTCCAATGGCTCTGGGCATGGGTGTTTGTGCTGTCCCCAACATCCCTGCAACTTGCACACCACACATAACACTATCCTCCACCACAATAACACGCAGTTACTTACACATGGCAGATGCCGCCCACCCTCATCGGAGGATCTGCCTTGCGAGGGCTGCACCCGGCTAGAAATAGCCACACAAAATTATTATAATGCCGCACATTCTTTTCATCAACATCAAACTTCCTTCTTGCTTCTCTATACCATTTCCTTCAGCGTAACACACACCACTTGTAACTAAAATTTTGAAGTGTAACTTGTTTTGACACGACCCATGTTGCTCAGTTTACAGCAGTCAACTGCCGTGCAAACAATGTACCATACTTTCCACACCCTGAGGCCCTCAGCCAAGGCTGTACCTGATACTGTTAGGCGAGCATGTACAACATCGTCACATTCTGCAGAACAAAGCTACATACTTTCAGTCTACAATGGAATTCAGAAAAAAATTCCCACAAATGTTTCAAAATTCAGGGGCGGTTTATACGAGGGCTATTTTTTTTTTTTTCAACCTCCGATCGGTTGCAATGCAATTTTCTCGAATCGCCTGATCCACTCGCTGAACAAGATCAACGGTTGACACTTGCTTTCTTCCCTGACTGCCTGCATCATGAATGTCTGTATGTCCTGCTTCAAAGTTCCTGCACCAATGCCGCACTTTGATGTCACTCATGAAAGTTTTACTGTACACATTATTCATCCGTTGATTAATTTTGGCTGCATTGCACCCCACAGAACGAAGAAATCGAATGACAGCGCACACTGCACATTTGGCAGGAGACTCTATTGTCCTAGACGTGTTTACGTGCTCACTGCGTGCTCAGAACTGACAAGTATGTTGTGACGCGGTCGACAGGCATACTAGAGACACTGCCCAACACATCTGCACAATGCTTTGTCGTATTTTTACTGTGGTTTTAATTTCACAACAGATCGGAGGTTGTAAAAAATAACCCTCGTACAAGCGAATGACCTATACATGCGTAAATACAGTGCAGTTAGGTCATCCAGTGAAATAGAAGATAAAAGACAAAATGCTTCTAAATAAATTCAGCATAATGGAGGACAATCGCAATGCTGTTTTATCAATATGTGTCTTCTCTAGCTTGGAATATTCATAATAATAGTGACAGTGAAAGCGATGATTATGGTTTATTCCACATTTTGAATATTATTTTAAAGTGTATTTTACTCATCCAAGTGTTGTAATAACTGGTGTACTTTCTTTATGATCAATTTTTGAAATATAGGTACCTATACAATGTTGCATTTAGACCATTTAAATATTCATAAATATCACTCAATACATATGTCAGTAAATTATTTAGTTCCAAAAGTCCTAACTCCAACTTACATGAGATATAATTTTTGTTTACCATTTGCATTACATCGCACCAATACTGTTGTGTCTTGATGTGTTACGTATATTGTTATTTCTTCTTTGGAATTGATCGAGTTCTACCATTGATCATGTTTTGTGCAAGATGGCTTTGGTTACATCAAATACATCTACTGTATTTGGTTACATTATGCTCAATTTTTTTCATACACTCTTTCAATCAATAAAGTTGTTTGCTTAATCAAATGGTGAGTAATTGATTCAGATTGAACAGTGGTGACGAGGAATAGGAAAAATATCAGAAACTGGTGAAACTAAATAAAAAGTGGTTGCAAGTGTAACAAAAATGGTCGTGAATTTTCTTCTTTTTTTACAATTTTTCCCACACCTGTGGGGTCGCAGGTGCAAACTGTGTTAGCACATGGTTTTGGTCCTGTTTTACGGCTGGATACCCTTCCTGACGTCAACCCTATAAGGAGGGATGTAATCACTATTGCATGTCTCTGTGGTAGTTTTATTGCTAGTTGCTTTACGTCGCACTGACACAGATAGGTCTTATGGCGACGATAGGACAGGGAAGGACTGGAAGTGGGAAGGAAGCGGCCGTGGCCTTAATTAAGGTACAGCCCCAGCATTTGCCTGGTGTGAAAATGGGAAACCTCTGTGGTAGTTGGTAGTGTGGTGTGTTGTCTGAATATGAAGAGGAAATTGTTGGGACAAACACAAACACCCAGTCTCCAGGCCAGAAGAATTAATCAGAGGCAATTAAAATCTCCAACCCGGCCGGGAATTGAAACCGGGACCCTCTGAACTGAAGGCCTCAATGCTGACCATTCAGCCAATGTGTCGGATCCTAATGGTCGTGAATGTGGGTAGAAATTTGACAATTGGCATCTATTTCAAAAGTGGTAAAACAAATTTTAATATTTTCAAAGCATAGTTGGATAATTATTATTTCGTGGCTGAAGTCAGTGATGTAAAAGTTTAAAAACAAGAGGCCTTTCTATTAATATTGATCTCAGATCAAACTTATACGTTACTAGAGTGTCTGTGTGTGCCAAAAAAGTTAGCCGATTTCAGCTATGCTAAGGTGATCAATTTATTAGACAATCATTTTATCCCAACAAAGATGCATTTTCTGCTCAAAGTATTTTCTTACATTGCACTGACACAGATAGGTCTTATGGCAATGACGGGATAGGAAAAGCCTAGGAGTGGGAAAAAAATGGCTGTGGCCTTAATTAAGGTACAGTCCCAACATTTGCCTGGTGTATAAATGGGAAACCATGGAAAACCATCTTCAGGGTTGCCGACAGTGGGGTTCGAACCCACTATCTCTCCCAAAGAAAATTCAGTAGGCAGTTAAAAGTAAGATGAGTCAGCTAGAGAGTGGGCAGTAGAGTGTGTGGTATTTTTACAAGTACTGAATGTTATAGTTTTGTGTATATTTCTTATAAGTGTTTTCAACAGACTGATAAAACTTAAAGTTACATTCTCTTACAAGAGTGAAGATTTACCTTCATTCAACTATGACTAAGGAGAGAGAAAATGGCATGGCCCCTTTGCACATACAGCAGAACATTGACATTACTTCAGAAGAAATAACTGAGTCTTTGTTCTGAAACACCAGTGCTGGTTGCAATGCCTACATTTGTAAATGTTTTGTGCCTTCACTCGTCATGTTATTAGTAATGGGTGATATTCTAATATGAATATTTTAAACACTTCATCAGGTACTACAGTGACATGCCTACAGTAAAATATCTGTTAACCAAAATGAAGAAGACTGGGGAAGCAATATGTAAGCAAGTTAATAAGTAACATCATTACAATTACAGTAAAGGTCAGGAAAAGACTGTACTAGAACTACCTAGTCCAAGAAACATGTGTTAGATTCTGGACCCAATGACATTTCAATCAAGAATGTGGATCCAGAATTAAATAATGACTTGGAGTGTGGGAATAGGCAGTTCAAAATATTTCATCAGAACATTCAATGTCTTAAAAGTAAAATTTTAGAATTACAAGTAATTTGAAATTCAATACAGAATGTTATTTATGTTTATCTGTTTGGATGAACATTAGTGTAACAATGATGAACCTGAACTCATTAATATCGAAGGTTATTTTCTGGCAAGTAGTTACAGTCGGGTTAATAAAGAGAATGGGGGAGTTTGTATTTTTGCTAAGTCTGGAAATGAATGTAAAGAAAGGAAGGATCTTAAAGTGAATAATTCTGAATTAGAATTTGAACTAACTTCAGCGGAATTTAAGCTTTCGTATGGTAAAAGAGTAATTCTGTTAATTGTGTACCGTTCACCGGATGTTGATGTTGAGATTTTCTTAGGAAGATTAGATCAAGTTCTTCATAACATTTTCGATAGGAGTAGCAGAGCAGAAGTAATACTTTGTGGTGATTTTAACATAGATTTCACTGAAGAAAACCTTCTGTCAACATTACAACTACTGCATATTCTTCAAAGCTGTAATCTAAAACACTTAATTTTTACACCCACCCGGGTAACTGCCACCTCAGCTACAACGATAGACAACATTTGTATTAATTTCCATTGTTCTAAAATGCAAGCGTCCAATATAAATTTGAGATTATCAGGTCATCATGCTCAAATTTTGCAACTAGTAATTGAGAATGAACAAACATTCAACCAAAATGAAGCAAGCACAACTAACTCGTTTTTCTCTGCAGCTGCATGTGGCAGTTTCATTGAAAGTCTTAAACTTCAGACCTGGGCTCCAAATGCAATTTGAATTACATTTTCCGAAAAACTTGCAGTAATTAATGAAACTTCAAAAAAAAGCCATGGATCACGAAAGGTATATGGATTTCAAGTCAAAAATATAAATTACTAAGCAGAATAGCACAGCAGAGTTGTGACCTGGAGTTTTGCAAGTATGTTAAAAACTACAAATCAGTCTATCGAAGAGTTCTTAAGGTGGCTAAGATAATGCACAATAACAATGTTAAAGAGACACGTAATAAATCACAAACCATATGGAATGTAATCAAGGGAGAAACCAACAGGCGCGCAGTTGGAAATGAAGGTGCTGCCATAAAAAATGATAAGGGAATACAAATGAATAACCCTCATAAATTGGTTAATTATTTAAATAATTTATTTCTATCCTTACCATACAAACTTGAAAATGCAAATAAATCAGATGTATGGTATTACCAGAACTCCCTACCTTTGTACAAAACTCTATGCAATTAACTCCAGCAACAGAATTGGAAGTTCATAAAATCATACAGTCTTTGAAGAATAAAACTTCCACAGGTGTAAACAAAATTTCCACAAAACTAGATAAAATGTGCTCCTTATTTGGTATAGCCTTTAACTTATTTCATCAATGAATATTTTCTAGTGGACAGTTTCCTAATCTCTTAAAAATAGCTAAAGTTATCCCAGTCTTTAAAAGTGGAAACTTACATGATTTACATAATTACAGACCAATATCAATACTTACTGTTATTTCAATAATATTTGAATGTGGCATGAAAGATCGGCTTACTAAATTTTTAATCAAATATGACTTGTTAAATAATGCACAACACAGGTTAACATTTTACACAGTTGGTCGTAAATGCTCTTGATAATGATGAAACTGTGATAGGACCTTTCAAAGGCATTTGATACTGTTGATCATGAAATATTATTGCACAAATTATATCAGACTAGGGTAAGAGGAATTGTTAATGACTGGTTTAGATCATACATGGATAAATAATCCCAGTTTGTTGAAATTACATATTGTAACAGTAAAGGGCATAATGAGACATATCACTCTCAAGCGAAAAACATAGACTTAGGTATTCCGCAGGGTAGTATTTTGGGGCCTGTTCTTTTCTTAATCTATGTGAATGATCTTCCTCACAGTAATCAAGTAGAAACTGCAGTTCTGTATGCTGATGACACAAACATGATTATTAATAATCCTAACCCTATGTCTTTAGAAATTGCAGTAAATGCAATCCTGTCAAGGTTAGAGTCATGTTTCAGGAAAAAACAAATTAACATTGAAACTAAAAAAGACTCAGTACATGCAATTGAAAATACATTTACCACAAAACTTTTAGGTGTCCATATAGATGCAAAATTAAGATGAGATTGTCATATTAAAAAAATAGGGAAGTCCCTCAGTTCTGTTTGCTTTGCCTTAAGGATTTTGTCTAATAGTTGTAGTGAAGAATATGTTAGAATGACATATTTTGCGTATTTCCATTTTGTCATATCTTATGCTATTGGCCTCTGGGGCTGCTACAAATCTAATCCTGATGTTATTTTTTGAATACAGAAATGAGCTATCAGAATTATGTCGAGACATAACAGGTTAGATCATTGCAGACCATTATTTAAAAGACTAGGGATACTCCCAGTACCAAGCATATATATCATGCAATGCATTCTACACGTGAAAAAAATATATTGATATTCAGAAAGAATTTTGACAATCACAATCACCAGACGCGAACAGGAAATAATATTTTTATCAAGCACAAGATAAAAACCATTGCCTTGAGACACGTAGACTCTGTTGGAATCAGATTTTATGATAAGCTTCCAAATAAGATTAAAGATATTAGTCCCTTCAGTTCATTTACCACAGCTTTAAAAAAATCTCCTGCTGAGTAGCTGCTTCTATAGTACCGGTACCGTACAGAAGAATACCGGTACATGATGAAGTGCTGGTAATGATGCTATTACTTGCAAACGTTCTTAATATCTAGTATATAGATTTAAAAATATGTTGATGTCTCATTGATTATGTGTGTATTGTTAATACCACACCCATAGATTTTTATTCTGTCTTGTAAATATCGATTATTAATACTGGTATTATTATTATTTAAAAAAAATTAGGATGTATTGTCCTAACATTGAGGTATTTGGTGTACTAGTTTCTTTTCCTTTTTCTTCTTTTTCAAAATGTTCATTATTGTTTGTTAGTACTGTATTAAGAAATCACTCAACAATTCCTATACTGTTAGCATATTTTAAAATATGTAATTGTACAGTCTATGGAAGCTAAATAAATGAATGAATGAATAATAAGCAATTTTTTATAATAAATGTAAACTTTAGGAATTGACTCATAAATTACAGTTAGATGAAAACATTAGGCCTATATGTAGTATTTAAAGAAAACTGTTGATATAATGCATACAGCAGGTTCAGCTCGTTATTACCAAATCTATTTCTTTAAGAAAAAGTCCAAAATTTTCATTTTGATTTATTGTAAAACATTCTGTGCTCAGTAAATTCTGTGAAGCAGGATGCTATCATCCTTACACACAGTCCCAGTGAGAATCTCTCCTCTACCATGTTAGGACCACTAGTGGATTGTATAGTTCTAGTCACCTGAGCCAAGGAGGGCCATGACTCAGGATATGTCCAAGATACCCACTTCAGTTGCAAAACAACTGGTTTCCCAACTCTCAGGACCACTTACTAGGCTACTCAGCCATTGCCCATGGTTCACAAACTAGGATGTGTCTACAGTGACCCACACAACAAACGCTATTTTAAGCAAGCATCGGGTCTTTAGGAGTAACAGAGTCCCACTTCAATTTGACAGGTGAGGAAATCCTTGGAAACAACTTGGCAAACAAAATGGAAGTCGATGTTTAGCTATCAGTATTAAAGGGCTTATGGAAGGAAGAAAGTAGAGCTGGATAAGTCACCAAAGAGAATGTGTCAGTATGTGTTAGGAGTTAATGATATTTGGGTAAGGGGAGATAATGAGGAAGAGATAGAGATGTAATGGAGAGGGCATATAAGTCTCTGGTAAGACCCCAGCTAGAGTATGGGGCCCTCACCAGGATTACTTGATTCAAAAACTGGAAAACCCAAAGGAAAGCAGCTCGATTTGTTCTTGGTGATTTCCAACAAAAGGGTAGCATTACAAAAATGTTGCAAAGTGTGGGCTGGGAAGACTTGTGAGAAAGGAGACGAGCTGCTCAACTTAGTGGTATATGATATAGATGCTGATTCCCATAGGGAACCTGAAATATTTGTCCTCAATGATTAAATTTATAATACCAACATAAATGGTCTGTTATTGGACATAATAACTTTTCCACCTAACTCGTTTCCGGTTGCCAGCGTTTCGCCCCATTGTTCTAAGTTGGGCTTATCAGTTGGTGAATAGCACACCCACCAAGACACATAGTTAGTGTATACCATGGAGGCAATATTATTATTTCCTAAGTTTTCATTTCCTTCTCTGAGGGGAACCTTGAAGGTTACGCCTTCACTCTGGCCAGGAGTTTTGGCGGATTGGGGAAGAATCAATTGTGTTAGGAAGAGGGGAATCTGAAGTGAGGGAGAGGGAGGTGTGCAAAGGATTTTTTATTATTTTTTTAAGTTTTTAAATATTTTTTATTTATTTGTTTTTTGTTGTGCATTTTTCATTTCTTTTTTCTTTTTTACATGTGCAGAATGATAATATTTACAATGAGGTGATGTGTAATATTTTTTTAAAAACAAATGAAGAATCAAAAAAAGTTTTTAATTGTAGGAATAATAAGGCTACAAGATATAAACATTCTTAAGAATAGATACATATGAGGTTTTATTATTACAAGTATAGTATTATATAATAATAAAGAGTGGTAATAAATCAGAATAAATTTGTAATGTGGTTATAATGTTCTAAATGAATGATCATCAAATATGTACTGAAATAATGGATAAGTAGATTAAATATTTACATTGGGGAACAATGTAAGATGGATACCGTGAAGAGAAGGAGGATCAAGTAGACATAGAATGGACCTATAATTGAAATGAATGAATTAATTGCATAGTGTGCTGATATGCTAGATGAACGGAGAGGATGTTATCCTTGGCCTCCACGCTTGTTGGAGCTGTCTGATGAAACCTCGAGTGTAGGGGCAGGCAGGAATTGGTTTTAGGGTGTCCGTCACAGTCTCTGCATAGTCACCGCCCTAGGGTGGGGGAGAGAACAGAATAGGTGATAAGGGGTCTGGACGAAGTGCGGGGTGGGGGTGGGGTGGACCGCGGAGGAGGTTGTTCAGGATGGGATGTTCTCGGGTGAGGGCTCGTTGGATTGCTCGTTGGAAATGGATGAAGACATAGGCCAGGCAGGCATCAATTTTTGGTAATGAGATAAAGTCTCTCATAGTACATTGGCACTGGCGGTGGCTCCAAATAGCCTACGTAGTGGCCTCCATGGGATGCTCTGCACTAGCCATGTGTCTTGGTGGGTGTGCTATTTACCAACTGATGAGCCCAACTTAGCACACTGGGGCGAAACGCTGGCAACCAGGTACGTGTTAGCTGGAAAATTTATGTCCAATAATGGACCATTTATACTGACATAGGTATCTCCGTGTAGGCCACTGTGTAGGCTATTTGGAGCCACCAGTAGTACCAATACACTATGAGAGACTTTGTCCCATTCCAAAACTTGATGCCTGTCTGGCCATCAGATGATATAGATGTTGATTCCCATAGGGAACTTGATTTATTTGTCCAGAATGAGTAAATTTATCATACCCATATAAATTTTCCATTATTGGACTTTATAAATTTTCCAGCTAACTCATTCCTGGTTGCCAGCGTTTTGCCCCGGTGTCCTAAGTTGGGCTCATCTGTTGGTAAATAGCACACCCACCAAGACGCATGGCTAGTGCATACTGTGGAGGCCACTGCTTATGCTACATGGAGCCACCGGCAGTGCCAATGCACTACGAGAGACTTTGTCTCATTACCAAAAATTGATGCCTGCCTGGCCATCAGATGATATAGATGTTGATTCCCATAGGGAACCTGAATTATTTGTCCTGAATGAGTAAATTTATAGTACCCATATAAATGGTCCGTTATTGGACTTTATAAATTTTCCAGCTAACTCATTCCCGGTTGCCAGCGCTTCGTCCCGGTGTGCTAAGTTGGGCTCATCAGTTGGTAAAGAGCACACGCACCAAGACGCATGGCTAGTGCACACCGTGGAGGCTTCTTCTTCTTCTTCAAATGCTTTCATTCCCCACCCAAAGAGCGGGGCAGGCACCTTAGAGGGTAATGCTCTCTCTCAGGCCGGGTGATGCATAGAAAGAGTGAGGTGTGATGAAGGAGAAAGATGGGAAAATGAAGTAATGATGTCATGGGGAAGGAATAGTGGGGTCTCTTTGCTGAGGAGATGTGAGAATAAATGGTTGTGGAGAGGGAGTGAAGTGTTAGATGGGAGTGCCAGGGTGAAAGAATGGGTTGTGGATTTGTAGCGCTGCAGTGATGTGACTTAGGGAAGTTGTGAGGAGTCTATTGAGATCTGTATGTGGAGGTGGGTGGAAGAAGGAACAAGTTGCGATAAAGGGTGGGCGTACGTAGTGACGAGGTTGATAGGGACGATGAGTTGGCCGGGTGCGATGATGTGTAGCAACGGTTTGGATGTCTGGGGAAAGGTCGAGAAGGGGAGCGAGAGAGTTCTACTGCATCTTCTGTCGGTAGATGGAGACATAGTAGGGTAGTCGGTCCAGAAGAGTTCAGTATGCAGAATGCCCGCCGTGTTGGGACTCCTGTTGCTTGAAGTTCATGAAGGACTTCTTGTTCGGTAATGGTTGTGGCAATGCCGCGAATGATGCAGCTAAACATTGCGGGTTGAGATGATTGTGGCGGTGCGGTGGTTGCGGTAGTAGTGAGATGGGATACGTAGAAGGCTAGAGCGTTCAGAGGTGAGTTGCATGGGAACGGACGAAGACATTACTGGGGAGGGATGGGAGTAATTTAAAGTTGTGAGAGGGATGCACTGAAGGGGGAAGGCGTAGTGGTGGTAGTAGACATGACGAAGTGTAGTATGGGTTGCCAAACGTCCAGTGCGGAGTTCAGCCACTTGCTTTCTTGAGGTTGGCAGGGAGCTAAGTAGAGTTGACGAGCAACCCAGCCGAGCAAAGATAGTAGAAACTGCGGAGATTGGAAATACCCAATAACCGCAAGGAGATGTGTCCCGTTGCCGTGGAGGCCACTGCGTAGGCTACTTGGAGCCACCAGCAGTGCCAATGCACTATAAGAGACTTTGTCTCATTACCAAAAATTGATACCTGCCTGGCCATCAGATGATATGGATGTTGATTCCCATAGTGAACCTGAAATATTTGTCCCGAATGAGTAAATTTATAATACCAATGTACTGTAAATGGTCCGTTATTGGACATTATAAGTTTTCCAGTTAATTCATTTCCAGTTGCCAGCATTTCATCCCAGTGTGCTAAGTACATGGCTAGTGCATACCGTGGAGGCCCTATCTATCTATAAATGTTTTCATTCCCTCATCCTGAAGGAGTGGGGCAGGCCACCTAGAGGGTTATGCCCTCTCTCTGGCCAAGAGATGTGGACAGGTTGGGGAGGTGTGATGGAAGAAAGAGCTGGGTAAAGGATGTGAGGAAGGAGGAGATGGGAGAGGAATTTTGCCTGTGCCTAATGATTTTACAACGTATTTATTTATTTAATCTTTTTTAATTTTAATTTAATAGAACGTACATACAATCTACAGTTTGAACAAATACTAGGAATTTTCTTGCCATCCTACGCCTGGAAGGACATGTATGAAAATAGAAAACTGAATTTAAATACAAAAATACAATTTTTCTTAGCACACTGATACACCAACAAGTTTGTTTCATAATGTTGAGTGGTTACATTTATGAATGAAGAAATGTATAAAAGGTGGAGCTTATTGGCTGGAGTTAGAGAATGTGGAGTGCCTTTTAGACAAGAGTTTCAAGAGGTGTGAAACTGAAGTGGGAGTTTAAGCCCGAGTGAGTGGCAGAAAACTGGAGGTTGTATGTTTGGTTCGTTGCGACTTGTAGATGAGTGAGGACTAACAATCTGTGGCAGGGATAAATATTCAGTAGGGAAATGGTGAAGAAGCGGAGAAGATCTTCAACTGTAGGTGGTGGGAAGAGGGAACTGTTGGGTGGTGTGGAAATGTCGATGGTTCGTATAGGAGCTATGACCTCAGGTCGGTTTTTGGGAGGTGCAGAGTGGCTTCTGCAATGGTGTGAATATGTTGGATGATTGCTTCCACAAGTGTGACACAGGGGAGGGTGACTGGTGTTGGGGCAACTTGATATAGAGTGCTCTTGGCTGCAATGACCACATACACGATGTTTTGCTGAGCACTGAGTGGTACGGTGGTTATTATATGTGAGGCACCGCTCACACCTGATGGATTGTAGTGGCAGCATTCTGGATGGCTCCACGTTGTGATGGTGCTTGTAGATCGAAACTCTGCTGGCCACTATTCGGTCCACGTCTTCGGGTATCGGCAGTAGGATTCAAACCATGTAGGTGGGTCCTGTTGAGTTCTTTATCTTGAATACCTTTTTTGCTAGGATGCCTTCGGCTTTAAATTCGGCGGGGATGTTATCTTCAGTAATAGAGGGGTCTACACCTCGTATTACGCTGCTGAGGAGTCAATAGCGTGTAGGAGTAGGCGGAGCTTTAATGGGTGGGGGTGGGAGGCGTTGAACGGGGTGCTTAAACCAAGGTGATTAGATACTATTGTATTGAGCGGGTTGGCAGCAGCATCCCCATTGACCTGGATGATGACTCCGGCAGTAGTTTTCCTAATGTCTGCGATATCTTCCCGGCGCATGTTGAAATGAAGCAGAGAGGCAAATATGGCATGAGGTGATTGGAAAGCAGGGGAGAGATGGGAAAGTAAAAAAGAATGAGTACCGGTACCTGACAGAGTTGGTTGAGGGTAACGGGGGTGATTAATAAGGCGTCTGGTGCCAGATTCAGCAATGAAGGAGAGCTGGAGAGGAGTAGGTATGGTGGTGGTGGTGGTGGTGGTGGTGGTGGTGGTGGTGGTGGTTGTAGTAGCAGGTGGAAGGTCTCTCTGTGTGTTGACATCCATGGCAGGTTACGCGACGTGGCTGGTTGAGGGATCCGTTCCGAGGCCACTTCCAGGTGCTGTGTGACTGGTACTTGTTCTGGAAGTGATCTTGGAGCCAGAATCGTAAAATGACATTGCGGTCTTGAATTATCTAAAGGTGGAGCTGGTGTGGCAGGAATATACCTCGCTTGATAATTAGGTGCAGCGTAGCTGGACATCACAGCCAAATGGTAGGCAATTTCGGCTGTTGGTAAATAGCACACCCACTAAGACTCATGGCTAGTGCATACTGTGGAAGCCACTGCATAGGCTACTTGGAGCCACCAGCAGTGCCAATGCACTATGAAAGACTTTGTCTCATTACAAAAAATTGATGCCTGCCTGGACATCAGATGATATACAGGGTGAATAAAAAATGCCGCACTTGGAGGTCGGTATGCGATTCCTCATCTCATTGCAAGACAAAAGTTTCTATAGCCAAATTGGATCTGGTGCTGTTGGAAAACAAGTCGAAAACGAGAAGCTGGCAACACTGCCACATCCTGCAGCGCATCGGAATGTAATAGAGAAACATGCATCATCCCGCTCTACCATACCCGCTGTCACAGCTCACTGAGTAGACGGCTGGGTTATCAAACCCACACGTACCATGGTGCTACGGTTCGAATCTACGTCAGGTTGTTCTTTTTTCTTTTGTGTGTGTGATGTCAGGTCCGTAGTCCCGTCGTGTAACTGCGTTTGTAAGCATGACATCCTGTTGTCACATGACAATAGTTGAAAACATGACAGTGTGATCCATTCAACTGAATGCATGAGTCGACTAACCACGCAGTGCACAACCATAACTGGTCCTGTCAAGTGCATGTAGGGCGGTTTCCTGATGGAGTACACAAACAGCGAATACGTCGATATGCTTTTAGTGTTGGGTGAATCCGATAACCAAGCTTCTGCTGTTGCTCGTGATTATGCAGCACGGTACCCGCAAAGGTGCCATCCCGATAAGAATGTTTTTCATCGCCTCGAGAAACACCTGCGGGAAACTGGTAATATTCGTCCACAAGTAGTGGACAGAGGTCGTCCAAGGACTAGACGTACTCCACAGAGGACGACATTCTTAAAGCCATTCTCCAATCACCTCAGCGAAATACCCATGGTATTGCAAGGCAGATCCAAGTATCTCAAACACTGGTTGTTGACGTGTTGCACAACGAAAAACTGCATCCATATCATTACACGTTAACTTAACACCAGCGGCCAGAAGACCGCATTCAACGAGTACAGAGTGTGAATGGCTTTTGCAACAAGTTGAAGATAACGAACATTTTATAAAGAATGTGATATGGATAGATGAATGTAGCTTCACTCACGAAGGTATTTTCAACCATCACCACAGCCATTGTTGGTATGACCACAACCCACATGTCACCCGTGAATGTGGCTTTCAGGCACACTTTGGCATAAACCTGTGGGCTGGAATTGTGGGAGGAGTGCTTTTAGGCCCTTACCTATTGCCGGACAAGTTGAATGCGCCCCGTTATCATACGTTTTTGGGCAATACTGTGCCTGACGCTTTAGAAAATGTTCCACGTGGTGTTCGGTGATAGCTATGGTTTCAGCATGATGGTGCACCACCACACTTTGGAATGACTGTGCATAACTGGATAAATGAAGCATTTCCAGGAAAATGGATTGGTCATGGAGGTCCAATGTTCTGGCCCCCATGTTCCCGGACCTTAATCCACTAGATTTTTATTTGTGGGGATACTTAAAAGGAACATGTTTATAGTACTAAAATAAGTAAATCCATTTTCCCTCCCATTTCAACACCCCCATTCAACCATCCACATTGATTTTAATTTATTTTAATTTTTTAATTTCACATAGATTTTAAGTAAAACAAGTTACTTATTAAGATGTTCTTAAGAAGATAAATACTTTGTAATTTCACCTAAGCATTGTAATACAGCAGAAGATGTTCCAAATTGAATGAAACATGTACTGTAGCTCGCATGCATGCTGCATCGGCAATGGTGGATACAGGTGTGTTGCGTATGGTCCGGCAAAGTATGCTCCAGCGAGTGGCGAAGTGTTTGCAAATGCAAGGTCGTCGCTTTGAACATCTGCTGTGAAGTGAATGTCACTTGTAGGTGTACATACTGGCCCTGTGAAGATCAGACTGGACGTCACAAGTACACTATGGAATTATTGTGCGTAGCATAATGGGCAATCCAGTGTAGCCTACTTACTGTACTGTATTGTGTTTCCTTGTACCGCATTGGATGGAGACAATGTGACTGTATCCACTACTATGTTCTGCGTATTGGCTTTATTTGTGCCATGGATGAAACAAAGTGGTCGTTTACGTGTATAAGAATTTCACGTTATGTTTGAATGTTTAAGTAAAGGTAACTGTATTGGTAAGACAGAACATAGTGTATTGGTTAGTGGAGGTATACATTGGATACAATTTGATACATTAACTGAAAAAAATTGGCATGAACGCAGCTCAAACATCGGTGCGTTTGCACAACCGGCATTTATGGCATTACTTTTTTTTTTTTTTCTTTTTTTTTTGCTAGGGGCTTTATGTCGCACCGACACAGATAGGTCTTATGGCGACGATGGGATAGGAAAGGCCTAGGAGTTGGAAGGAAGCGGCCGTGGCCTTAATTAAGGTACAGCCACAGCATTTGCCTGGTGTGAAAATGGGAAACCACGGAAAACCATCTTCAGGGCTGCCGATAGTGGGATTCGAACCTACTATCTCCCGGATGCAAGCTCACAGCCGCGCGCCTCTACGCGCATAGCGAACTCGCCCGATATGGCATTACTTCGGCTCACTGAGCTAATGAGACATCTCTGGCAGAGCGCCGAGTTCATGCGACCTATGCGTGGCCATGCTGCACGCCATTACAGCGTTGCCAGAGCCTAGTTTCTTAACTTGCATTTCTATTAAAGCTGTTGGTGGGACTAGGTTTTGCAAAATAAACTTTTGTCATGAATTTCGATGAGGAACCGGATTACAAGTGATGAAATTCATTTTTCGTCCGTATTGAAAGTGACATAAAATGTATGTAGGAAAATATTTAATATTTATTTCCACCTATTCAATACAATACAAGATGTTGGCATTTAAGTTAAAACATTTTTTTAAATGTGAGAGATGTTTTGCCTCTTACTGTGAGGCATCTTCAGTCACTATCAAAACCTTATTATTTTGTCAGGCAACAGGTTGAAATTATCCTAAAATGTGTTTGATAATGGTTGTAGGTGGGGCAAAAATTTTACAGTTATTGTAAAAATGTTCATGAATAACTAAAAATCTAATATAATGATAAACTCATGTGTAATTCACTTGATGGGTACAGTAGCAAGAAGATGGCTTGAAGCCTTAGTCAATACCAGATATCCAACACATAGTGGAAAGCATATAACAAATATAAAAAATTAAAAAACCTCCATCTTTAAGTGTGCTACCTAAGAATCTACTAGTTTTAAAAATATAATTTGAATGTATTGTATATCTTCACTATAATGTTGCTTTTTTTTATATGCTTTCCACTATGTGTTGGATATCTGGTATTGACTAAGGCTTCAAGCCATCTTCTTGCTACTGTACTCATCAAGTGAATTACACATGAGTTTATCATTATATTAGATTTTTAGTTATTCATGAACATTTTTACAATAACTGTAAAATTTTTATCTCACCTACAACCATTATCAAACACATTTTAGGATAATTTCAACCTGTTGCCTGACAAAATAATAAGGTTTTGATAGTGACTGAAGATGCCTCACAGTAAGAGGCGAAACATCTCTCACATTTTAAAAAATGTTTTAACTTAAATGCCAACATCTTGTATTGTATTGAATAGGTGGAAATAAATATGAAATATTTTCCTATATACATTTTATGAGGAACCGGATGCCGACCTCCATGTGCAGCATTTTTTGTTCACCCTGTAGGTGTTGATTCCCATAGGGAACAAGTATTTCAGGTTAGGGAAACAAGTAACATTTTTTTTAAATAACATCTGTTCCAATGAATAGATATAGTTTTAAAATAGGCTAAAATAAGTAAATCCATTTTTCCTCCCATTTCACCACCTCATTCAACCATCTACATTGATTCTAAATTATTTTAATTTTTAAATTTCACATAGATTTTAAGTAAAACAAGTTACTTATTAAGATGTTCTTAAGAAGATAAATACTTTGTAATTTCACCTAAGCGATGTAATACAGCTGAAGATGTTCCAAATGGAATGAAACATGTACTTTATAAGATCGATTGATCTGCTTAATGCAAATATAAGTATAAAAAAGGTGGAAATTTACTGTTATAAATTCATTGCAAATAGGATTTGATACAGGAAATGAAGCTGATTTGTTGCAATGTTTGGTTGAAGTTGGTAATGGTGCTGGTGGTGGTGGCGGTGGTGACTTTGGTCATCGAAGAGGTGGTGACCAGGCTATAAAACGGGTATGGAAACATGGCAACTATTGTTCTGGATTTCACTCAAAATACGGTGAATCTGAAATGCGGAAGTCGTCGACGATGGGCTCGTCCCGAGGTGTAACCTCACGGATTTTCTTCAGTCCACTTGATTAGCACACTTTTTAATAGGGAATGCCCTACATGACTGATGTATCAGTGTAGAAAACTGTTGGACGGCGAAGGGTGCTGTGGAGGCCATTGCGTAGGCTACTTGGAGCCACCAGCAGTCTAATGGAAACAAGAGAGGTCTACCTATTCAATACCATATAATGTTATAAGAAAAATTATAACATTTTATTATATTCAGTACTGGTTTTGATGCTGGTGTGCATCATCATCAGCCAAAAATAAGAAAAATATACATAGACAAAGTTACAATAAACAATGCATAAAGTACATATAGATTTTACAAAACTGGCAAGACCTAATTAAAAACGGGATCCATAAACATTAACCTATAACCTAAACTTAAAAAATAGCACCAACTGTCTTAAAACTATGAATATGCGTCCTCTGAATCTAAAAACATTAAACCATGTGCGGACAAAAACCAATGTTTCACTATCATAAAAGTCTAAGAGCATAATTTTAATTTTGTAAGAACATATGTGTAAAAGGTTTACTTGCCATCATCTGATGGCCAGGCAGGCATCAATTTTTGGTAATGAGACAAAGTCCCTCATAGTGCGTTGGCACTGCTGGTGGCTCCAGGTAGCCTACGCAGTGGGTTCCGCGGTATGCACTAGCCATGCGTCTTGTTGGGTGTGCTATTTACCAACTGATGAGCCCAACTTAGCAAACTGGAGCAAAACGCTGGCAACCGGGGATGAGTTAGCTGGTATTAAGTGGTATGTTCCGAGCTGTCAGTAGAGAGATGGCATGGAATGACATCAGTAGAATAATAAGTTTGAGCGGTGTCTTTTTTTTTTTTTTTTTTTTTACGTCGCACTGACACAGATACAGTATGTCTTCCGGCGACGATGGGAGAGGAAAGTCCTAGGAATTGGAAAGAAGTGCCCGTGGCCTTAATTAAGGTACAGCCCCGGCATTCGCCTGGTGTGAAAATGGGAAACCACGGAAAACCATCTTCAGGGCTGCCGACAGTGGGGCTCAAACCCACTATCTCATGATTACTGGATACTGGCCGCATTTAAGCGACTGCAGCTATCGAGCTTGGTCAGTGGTGTCTTTAAAAGTAGGATAGATCTCAATATGAAGATAAAGTTGGAATTCATAAGGACAAATTGGGGCAATATTCGTTTATAGGAAGTGGTGTTAGGGATTGGAATAACTTACCAAGGGAGATGTTCAATAAATTTCCAATTTCTTTGCAATCATTTAAGAAAAGCCTAGGAAAACAACAACGTATAGGGGATGCCACCTGGGTGACTGCCCTAAATGCAGATCAGTAGTGATTGATGATTGGTAGGAGATTATAACATACCGTATCCTTAACAGGTGTTAAAAGGAAAGGGATGATTGTGGGGTAGCACTGCCCCTTAGGAATTCTACTGCATGCAAGCTCATGGGGAGGAATACAAGGATGTTAGTGAAATTCCATTTGAAGTCATGGAAAGGATGGTAAATATACTCAATTGTCATAAAGCAGCAAGAATATGTGAAATTAAACCTGAAATTATGAAATATAATGGGAAGGCAGGAATGAAATGGCTGCACAGAGTAATAAGATTACCATGGGATGTTAACAGGGTACCTATAACTGTTATGTTCTTCATTCAGCCGAAACAAATTTTTGAATAAATATATTAAACTACTTAAAAAAGAAAACATAAGGTAACAGCATTATACCTAAAAAATAAACAAATTTAATTAAAAGAAGGCATATCAGAAATTGCTCCAAACAAAGACTGATACAGACAGGGAACTTAACTGAAACTTAATTAACTTAATTAAAATAAAATTCTGTAGAAATATTTTCAGACAACAGAGGAGCTCTCAAGATCAGATTTTCAATGTGCACCAGGTTATTGAAAAATTCTAGGAGAAGAATTAATACCGGCAGTTATGTTTCATAGATCTAGGAAAGGCATGACAGAGCACCGAGGTAAAAGATTTTTAGCCTTTCTGAATGATTAGCGGTAAATTATTAAAAACAATCAAAGATATTTACTACAGCCCGTGACAAGCTCATTTCTGCTTTCCAGCTTTATTAGGAGGGTTTTCAACTGTCACTGAGGGACCCTGTTGACAGATCTTGATGCGTGAAGTGTACGATAAAAATAAAAGCCATTTAAATAGAGGGGAAAAAAGAAAAAAGGATACAGTTGAATTACAGATGGTAAAAGACTAGGAATTCAGGACAAACACAAGAGGTGGAAAAGAACATCATCGGAGGCTGAGAAGAAATGAACGTAGAAGAACTGGAACTGATGAGGAGACAACCTTTGTATGAAGATGTGGAGATTGTCCTTGACTTTTGTGTTTTATTTCTATACCTCCCTCTTCCCACAGAGACCTGTCATTGTGTTTATTGCCAGACTGAGTGGCTCAGACGGTTGAGGCGCTGGCCTTCTGACCCCAACTTGGCAGGTTTGATCCTGGTTCAGTCCAGTGGTATTTGAACGTACTTAAATATGTTACCCTTGTTTCGGTAGATTTACTGGCACGTTAAAGAACTCCTGCTGGACTATATTTCAGCACCTCTGTGTCTCCAAAAACTGTAAAAATTGTTAGAGGGATGTAAAGCAAATAACATTATTGTTATCATTGTGTTCATCCTGTTATGTGCTCCTTTTGATGTTGCTATCTTTCCCTACTGGATGAGGCTTCTGCGTCTTATTTTTCTTGATGTTAGGCCAACATTCTAACGCCAGGAACACAAAGGTCAATAGTCCTTTGTCTAAATCTGCTAAAGTACCAAGTCACTGTGGATGTACGTTGTAAAGCAAAATAGTCTCTGTTGACAAGCAATGACAGGCCCTTCTAAAAACATGTGTGCATCAAGTAGTTTCATACTGCATCGTTCCATCATACATCGAGGTAAATAGGTCATGCCAAGTGGTCAGGTTGGATAGAATATGAAAGTAATGCTGAAAATGATGATACAGAGGTAGGAAATGCATATGAGTTGGTGAAATGGAATTAGATGTTCATTATTTATGGTTTCTGAGATCTGTAGTTATCAGCGTAGAGTCATAGAATGAGTGTGAGAGGTCTGGCACATTCGTTGTTCAATGGGGAGTTCAAATTGCACCACAGAATTTGTATCCAGAGCTTTGAGGATCACACATAAGCCTGGTCATGCCATATTTGATGAAAAACCCACAGCTTTCCTTAAGATTTTGATATTTTCTGCCATGACTCAGTTGGTATATGGCCTCAGTTATACTGATCACTCCTTCATTATGTATTCAACAGACGAGTACGTCAACATGCTCCTCACGGGGAAGAAAGAGTGAATACACAATAAGTACAATGCCTGTATCACGAGAGATTTCAACACAGACAACAACCAACTGCAAATACATTTAGGAGTGTGGAGTGATGTTTGTGTATAACAGCATCACTTTCCCGAATACTTCCTGTTAGAGAGCTGCCAGTGATATGCCCCCTCAACCAGTCTTCTGTCATATGGACCTTACATGTCAATTGCTTTCACCCCATCACCTACAGTTACATCAGAAGATTCACAGTTGAGATTTTGAACTTTGGGTTGATTTCTGTGCTTGGATACTAAGGTAAGTGGCAAATGATCACATGTTCGTGTCAAAAATCTTAATTTTGGACAAGTCATGATTTCATAACACTGTGAATCATCATAGCATGCACTACTGGAGAGTTAACAATCCCCACTGGGTAAACAGGGCAGCATTTCAGACATGATGGGGAGTAAATGTCTGTTATGGTATATTGGGTGACCTCTAATTGGCCCATATTTCTTTGAGAGCTATTTAATACGAGCCCACTACCTAAGGTTTCTCCATGATCAACTACCACTCTTGCTAGAGGATGTGCCTGTAGTCAAGCATATAACCATGTAATATCAATGCGACTGCACATGTCAGCAATTGTTTGCAATGACCTGAATGCTACGCACCCTAATTGATGAACAGGAAAGGGAGGACTTGTTACCAGGCATTCCAGATTGCCCTATTTAGTGCCACTGGACTTCTGTTGGGCCATTTGAAACAAGTACCATAAAATGGGATGAATAGGATCACTTTCACGAGGAACATTAACCTACCAACAGAAAGAATACAGAATTATTTTCCTTTTTTGTTTCAGTACATGAGTCCTACTATGTTTTATAACTTTATCCACAAATATTCTAGAATTCCTTCAAATTTCCTTGATTTTAACCAATTTGTTAAGTGATCCTATTCACCCCTTGACTGGGGTCAATAGGATCAGGCATATTAATATGAAAGTTATTCGATTCACATCAAACTGGGGTCAATGGGATTGGTTATTTAATAGTTAAAACACATAAATACATTTTCTATTATAGTTTAATGTTCTGAAATAACTAAAACAAAACTGATTAGGGTAAAAAAACATTGTTGTCAAAGTAAAAAATATCTGTGAAAATTGTAGCAGGAATAGTGCCTTCATAAATAAAATAATAACAAAAAATGCTATTTATAGTACATAGTTCAAATGTATTGTAATGTGTATGTAATGGCAACAACATATATGAAGGAGAAGCATTTGTTTTTGTTTTATCAAGGAATGACATTCTATGAAAGCAGAGTCTGAGAGTGCACATTGAATTTCAATTGGCCCCTTCTCATTATATGTGGATTGTCCAGTTTTCCTATTACCTAAGTATAGGAAAATTCACATGTCCTCAACATTAGGAAAAGTGTAAATGTAACCAGCATAATCTCGAGTAACCTTCGGCCTCAAAAAATTGGCCACAAATCGATCCTTCTCTTTCTTCTCTAGAACTTGACCAATAAAAGAGTGACTCATACTGGAACTAACGCCTGGTTTACTGGTCATTTTTTTTTTTTTTTTCATTTTCAACTTCATCAGCAGAAACTTGTATTATGTTATTTGCATTCTCTTCTGTATTCTGTTCATGCAAACGAGGATCGGAAATATCACTGTTAGCTGCCGGAACATCCACTTCACATTGAGATTCACTCACGTTGGGATTTGAGGATGAGTCACTCTCACCTACAAGTCACGCTTTTGTCTGGAGCAACATCCAGCTTCTTTTTGCTTCCGCACTACGTTCTCTTCATATCGCATGCCGGGTGCTCATTAGAAAAGCCTTGAAAGAATCGTCCAACACTTCTCTGACGTGATCAGGATCATTTACCCCATCATGAAGTGGCAACACTTTTAAAACTCTTCCCCAAATTGCTTACTTGCAGCTCTTATGCTACCGGTAACACCTTTCTTATTAATTGCATCCTTAGCCAATTGTATGGTCTCAGGATCATGGTTCTTGTAAGCCCTTGCATATGGATCTCGTTTGTAAGTTCTTGGCATGGTGATCCTATTCACCCCAAACAAGCGTACAAAAATTACAAAGCGACGTTAACCTAAATTCCAGAAAATCTAATAGACGCAGTGATTTAGTTGGAACAAAATATTTACAGGAACTCACCTCATTAATTCAGCAATTTCCAAATGGACTCTTATTGGGTGTCAAAATGTTTCCGACAAGTTGTTTCATCAGCTGAACGTCTCCCCTTTAGTAGCCATGACTTATGGTTGTGGGTTAAATATATGCACAGGAGGTCCAACGCTGCTTATGAAAATAAGTCCGCTTGATCTTGTAACCAGCAGCCTATTTCTCTTTTCGGTGAGGATCTCATCATGGTAGGTACTGAAAGCTCTTTCAGCTTCTGTTGAAGAGATGGGAATGTTCTGTACAGTATTGATTAAAGGAATCAGCTCTACTGGAATTTCCTTGGTCACGACATACTTTCTAAAAGCATTAATGTACCTCCTCTAGTCTGACACGTGGAAAAAGTCACAAAGGTTGCCAACACTCTCATCACCATAGCAGATATCCAAAGTAGAAGTGGAGGGCCAATTATTTTTGTATAGTACCTTTCAATCATTGATAACTTTTGTGATTCTCTCATGTCTCTGCTGACTAGAGCTGGAACCAAGATGAGATGATGTGGACACATTTTCTATAAGCCTGTTGTTTAAATTGTTCACAAGACTTCTGCAAAACTTCATTCTGTCAAGTTTTGCAACTTTTTTTAGAATCATGTAATCCTGTGTTACTAAACTTTTTGTTTTCTGCTGCTTTACGAACTGTTCTGTAGTATTGTCCAGAAGCTGAGTTACACATAGATTCAAACAGTTTTATAGTGCGCTTCATTGCATTTTGAGCATCTGTCAGACTTGCCTCTCTTTTCTGCAACTCTGATGTCAAATCAGCTAACTCAACAACAGTACACCCATGACGTTTAAGCGCTATGTATAGATACATAATTGCAATATTTTCTAGGAATTCCACATATGTTAATATACTAACTAGACCTTGGAATTTTGCCCTTCTTGGGAGTCTCTCTGGTGGTCATTTTTGGCCTCACTAAAATGTTTAACTAGTGCACTATAGTTTTCCCAGACAGCTTTTACAGTTCTCTGGCTCGCTGCTACCCATCTTATTGTAAATATTTTGGATTCACTTGGATTCACATAAACATAACAAGTGGAAGAAGGTTGTTGTGCTCACTTCCCGCTCTCCGAATCCAGTAGCAATGTAGCCAACCTTAGAGAACCAGAAAACCGTCCAGGAGTGTAAAACCGTAAGGTTCGATATTAATCCGCTAGAGTAGGTACACCCATGACGTTTCAGCGCCATGTATAGATTATAAAATTTTCTTACTGAATGTAAAAATCTTACGTCATTATAAAGCGGGAAAATATTTTCCGGAACGACGTTCCGGCCCGTTCCGGTCCAACTAAACCACTGAATAGACGCACAATATTGCCTATTTCACACATGATTCTGGAATATATTTTGAATACAAAATAACAACTGTGATTTCGGGGAATCTAATAGCTTCTGAGATTCAGACAAAGTTATTTCACTCCCATATATTGTCACAGTGACACGAATGGCGAGAAAATGTCCAGGTGTCACGACAGGCAACCCCCACACATGAAATTTACTGGATTCCAAGGAGAAAATAGCATATAATTGTATAAACATGGAAATCTTTAAAAAGAAAGTCGTTTACTCCTTGAAAAGTGAAGGCAATAACTTTATCACTTTATGATCCTATTCACCCCATTTTATGGTACCGTAGTGTGTGCTCAGCAGCTGGAAGATCCTGAGAGCCTTAGACATCTCATTATGGTAGCTTGCATGTACAGTATGTAATACCTACCTTGCTCCAACAAGTCCAAATGTCAGGTCAATGTAGTGCTCAGATGTTCATTAATGAAGAAGACCACCTGTTCGTACACTTACTTCCTTAGCAAACTGGAGCTCAGTTACCAGATTCAAGATGGCGACTACTGTGTGTGAATCTGTGATATCCGTGGTAGATAATGGTGTAGGATGCAGTGAAAAATGTGGCAAATGCAGAAGAGTAGTTAAAAATGGGATTCTCTGTCGTAAGTGTGGTGAATGGTACCATTTTCGTTGTGCAAATATTGTAAATAGGTCTGATATTGAAGAAATAGTGTGGCTGTGTCCCGAGTGTAAGCAAACTGATAGTGAGGTAGAACAACAAGAAAGAGAGACTTACGAATCTATGCTTAAGCATTTAGGAGTGCTACAAGAAGACTTATGTGCTCTGAAACTTGAGAATGAAAGCTTGAAGGACAGAATAAAGAAACTGGAAGATAAAGAAGACAGTGGAGAAGAAAGATCGCCGTGAACGGAAGTGACGCGTAGCCATTTTAGGCCTAATGTTAAACATATGGGAGAAACTACGTACAACTTAAAACCGGGAAAAAACTCTTTGCAGTGCCAAAATAGATTCCAGGCATTGCAACAAGTTCCAGAAGAAGACACATCAAGTTTTCCGAATAATTTTAAATCCAGTGGAGGTAACCTACAGAAGAAGAAAACCAACCGGAAGTCAAGATCGCCAAAAATTCACCTCTACGCAGACTTTTAGTACGTTTACATGCAGGATTCAGATCGATCTGAGTACAGTTCCCGTATTGAAAACGCCATGTAAACGGGGACTCAATTCGGATTGAGTCTCAAGGTCGATACGGCAAAATCTGGGATCGTATCGTACTCAGTTCGAATTGAGTTCCATGTAAACGCGGATCGTACTGAGATCGTATTGAAAACGACTGCGCACACAGTCCATGTTTGTTCTGACAAAATCATCATAATTAAAGTTCTGTCGAAATATAAGCCAGTAAATATATTTACCTGTATAAATGATCAGCAACTGCAATCATATTATAAGACGGCCAGCCCTGGCGATTAAGAAAATCACGATAACCTTCTGTTGGCGGTAAAATTGGAATGTGCGTTCCATCTATTGCACAAATTACATTTAGAATACCACACATACTTTCAAAACTGAAAGTTATCTCCTGAGCTTTTATTTCATTTGGAGTTTTTAAATTCTAAGAGGTGATATCGATTTTACTACAATTCTGCATCGTCTGTATACGTCGATGTTGCCTGGCGGATTCAATACGATACTCAAATACTACATGTAAACGGGGATCGTATTCAATACGGTAAGTGTACTCAGATCGATTGTACGTTTACATGCAGGATTCAGATCGATCTGAGTACACTTAACGTATTGAAAACGCCATGTAAACGGAGACTCAGTTCGGATTGAGTCTCAAGGTCGATAAGTCAAGGGCGGGGTATGGCAGAAGGCATCAAGAATGAGCTGCATAATCCAGAAACTGAGGTTTTAGGACTAATAAAACCAGGTGCCAAAACTGAAGACGTCCTTTCAAGTTGTGATCCTGTGTTAGAGAAGGACAACTACGTGGTGGTTGTGAGTGGTACAAATGACATTGCTGCAAATGAAGGTGAGGAACTAATTACGACCCTCAGAGGTAAGATTTCGAAACTACCTGACTCAAAAGTAATTGTAGTTAATGCGCCACCCAGGTATGACCTTATAGAAGACTCGTGTGTGAAAAAAGCTGTACATGATGTAAATATAAAAATCAAGAGATTAAGTAAGAGTTTTAGAAATGTCCATGTAGTAGATACTTTAGGTCTTGGCAGGCAAATGTTCACTAGGCATGGGTTACATATGAATGGTAATGGAAAAGCAACTCTCTGTAGACAAATTGCTACAATTATCAGCAGAGATTTGCAAAGTAATATGCACTTAAGAAAACCCATATCACTAAATTGGCATAGGCCTATACAGGGAAACTTGCCAGAAACCCCAGATCCTTAAATCAAAATCTATGTACAAAGATCTGGGTTCCAGGGACGTTCTCAATTCATGAGTCAAATGTTACCCAATTACAACAGTCAAGTTTTAGGGAGGAAAGGGGTCTGAGATTGCTCCTGGTAAACTGTCAGAGTGTAGTAAATAAACAAATTTCAGTACATTGATGGAATCTTATGAGACTGATGTGGTGATAGGGGTAGAATCATGGTTGAGAGAAGGGGTGGGTAATGGAGAAGTATTTCCAGAAGGGTATACAGTCTATCGTAGAGACCGAGGAGATAAAAAGGGTGGGGGGTGTTTATTCTGGTGAAGGAAACTTATTGTTCACATGAATGGTTTACCGATGAAAGGGATGAAATATTAGGGATAAAATTAGTTTGTGATAATATGAAGGAGGTGGGAATTATAGGAATATATAGGCCTGGAAGTGAGGAAAGAGACATGGAAATATTTGAGAGAATAATAGATTATACTCATAAAAACAATAATAATGATATGGTAATAATTGGGGGAGATCTAAACTTGCCTGAAGTTGAATGGAATGGAGCTGCAAGTGAAGCCCATGAACAGAAACTGGCAAATAAGTTAATTTGGGAGGGAGGATTTACACAAGTAGTACAAGAACTGACTCGTCTCAACAACTTGCTAGATGTATTCTTGGTTAAACCATGGGAAATTGTTGATAAAACTGAGGTAATTGAAGGAATAGGTGACCATAAGGCTGTAATAATGGATGTAGGAATTGTACCAAAAATGCTTAATAAGAGGGTCACACAAGACAAGAAATTATACAGAAAAACTAAAGTTGATGAATTTGGGACGTACCGGTACCTTAAATTGCAATTCAGTTGTTGGATAAGTGAAGGGAGTAATGTGGATACACTTTGGGCTAAATTTAAAGGAATCATTTGGGAAGGCGAGAAGAGATTTGTACCTGTTAAGAAGGGTAAGATGACCTCAGACCCTGTTTATTATACAAGGGAAATAAGGAAATTTAAAAGAAAATGTAGAATAGTAAACAGGAACATCAAAGAGGTTAGGGAGAATAGAGAAACTAGAAAACAGCTAATGAGGGAACTGAATAGAGTGAAAAAGGAAGCAAAAGATAAATATATGAATGGCATACTTCAAGAGGGTAATGACCACAAAGGGAAATGGAAAAAGATGTATTCATATATTAGGAATCAAAAAGGAAAAGGAATCCAAATTCCTACAATGGTGGGAGAAGGGGGTGAACACTATTCAACAGATACTGAGAAAGCAAATCTATTTAGCAGGGAAATCAGAGATTCAGTAGAAGATTGTCAGGAGTTGGAAACAGTAACAGAAGATAGAGAGGGAGAGACACATAGGGAAACAAGAGCTTCTCATTCACAAATGAAGATATTTTCAGAGAAATCCAACTGCTTCAGCAAGGAACAGCAGCAGGAAGTGATCAAATTACTGGGGAGGTATTAAAGACAATGGGGTGGAACATAGTGCCTTATTTAAAATTTCTCTTTGACTATGTCATAAATAGAGACAAGAATTATAGGCACTAAAAACAGTTAAAATAGGCAGGCATATAGGCTCTTAAATTAGCCAAAATAGGCATGTAAATAGGCACTAACACGTAAAATAGGCAACATAATAGGCAGGAAAAATACTTATAATTGAATAACACGCTCAATTACTATAAAATGAATTTACAACAGGCAACGTTTCAATGTTTTCGGGTAACAATCTTGTTCTCCTGTCGGGCAGAATGTTTTGTAATGAGAGAAATCTCTGAACATCACAGGAAGTGATTGGACAAAATTTCAATGAAGCCACTTCATCTGGTTTTAGTTCAGCTGCTTCATCTACCTCACCTCGTAGCACCCTGGCTACTTTTACCGTAGTTTTCCATCATAGATTCTGCTGCAGGACTCTTATGGAACTTTTTACTGACAGCGGCTACCTTCTCAGAGGTTCGGTCAACATTTCTCCTGACTTCTTCCACAACCCTAAATGAGTCCACCGGGGGAAAGCCACTCGTCTCCTACTCGGTGATTGCTCCCGGCAGCTTGTCGAAGTCTGAAGATGTTCCAGTTTATGCAAGGGGAATATTAGCTCCCATCATTGCAGTGCACAGGTCTATAGAAAATTTGTTCTTGGTCGCTGTTCACAGTGGACTGGTAGAAAAGCTGCGATGACAACGCTTTCTGTACTCGTGTCAAATGCATCGCAATATTTCTATGTTGATCTATATGGTATTTTTTCACATTTGATCTGAAAAATAATAAAATTAAATTACAATGTTCTTATATTCCTAAAGCTGGGCTAATTGGCAATAATGTTTAGTACAAACATAATAATGGCTTATGGCCTCCGAAGAGGCCTGGTGGAGGTCTTTTTATCGTAGACAGCCTATTAGTTGACGTGCATGTCTGAAGATGAGGGCCCGTCCTAGGATGATTTCTAATGTTGAATACGCCACACACACCCAGCCCCGGAGCCACTAGAATTAACCAATTAAGGTTAAAATCCCCGACCCGACCGTGAATCGAACCCGTGTCCCTGTGAACCTAAGGCCAGTACGCTGACCATTCAGCCAACGAGTCGGACAGTATGAACATGCATTTGTTTCATTAAAAAAAGAGAAATACTATTAGAGGTGAAAGCTTTAAAGTAGGAACAAGAGAATTCGTAATTTACATGGAAATATGTCCTCAAAATGTTCAGTTATAATCTGGCAGTTTCCTATTGAATTCACCGGGTGAAAAAAAAAACCATGAAAATGACGCGATACGATACCTGAGTAGCGTAGAGGAGAGATCCATCCTATAGGCTTGCCAGAAACTCACCAAGCTGCCTCTAGCAGTATTCTTACTTATATAGAAAAATTAAAACGGAGGCACTATAAATCTCAGATTTGTGAACATTTTATATGTTGCTATTCGCCTACTTTGGTCAGCCGGGTCAGCTGTCATGAAGACTATTTTCTGTTGCCTGCAATAGATCCTGCATCATGTGTGCCCACAAGGCTGCCACCCTCATAGAAAATTAGAAAACCGCGTGATTTGAAATTGTCGTGGCATGCGCCCATAAACTTACTTTTTATCACAATTTAGCAAAACTCTAGATGGGATGCTAGAGCTTACGCACCCCAGACTCTCTTTGATTGTCTCCGCCCCCTCAGCACAACGGTTACAAACCGGACCTCACCAATCCAGACCAACGGTCATTTCACTGGTCTGGTCTTGTAAAGATAGTCTTTGTAGCCTTGTTAAACACGCTGTGACATCGTCCAAGCCATGCCATCTTGTACGTCTAGCCTCTGTGATATCGTCCTAGCTGCACCACATTCGATCTTCACCCTATGTTTCGCGAAAGCATAGCGGAAGCGTAATAGAGTTCACTAGAGCCTACACATAGCACTGGTGAAAGTTACTCACGATTTTTAAAAATTACAATTCAGTTGTAGTCCGCTTCTGTGGTGTAGTAGTTAGCGTCATTAGGCGCCACCAACGTAGGCTCGGGTTCGATTCCCGGTTCTGCCACGAAATTTGAAACGTGGTACGAGGGCTGGAACGGGGTCCACTAAGCCTTGGGAGGTCAAGTGAGTAGAGGTGGGATCGATTCCCACATCACCGGGCGAGTTGGCCGTGTGGTTAGGGGCGCACGGCTGTAAGCTTGCATCCGGGAGATAGTGGGCTGGAATCCCACTGTCGGCAGCCATGAAGATGGTTTTCCGTGGTTTCCCATTTTCACACCAGGCAAATGCTGGGGCTGTACCTTAATTAAGGACACTACCACTTCCAACTCCTAGACCTTTCCTATCCCAGCGTCGCCATAAGACCTATCTGTATCGGTGCGATGTAAAGCCGCTAGCAAGAAATAAAATTCCCACCTCAGACATCCTCGAAGTGCTTTTCTGTGGTTTCCCACTTCTCCTCAGGGAAATGCCGAGATGGTACCTAACTTAAAAACGTGGCCACTTCCTTCCCTCTTATTTGCCTGTCCCTTCCAATCTTCCCATGCCTTCACAAGGCCCCTGTTCAGCATAGAAGGTGAGACTGTCTGGGAAAGGTACTAGTCCTCCTCCCCGGTTGTATTCCCCGACCCAAAGTCTCACGCTCCAGGACGCTGCCCTTGACACGGTAGAGGTGGGATCCTTCGCTGAGCCCGAGGAAAAAACCTACCCTGGAGGGTAAACAGATTATGAAAGAAAGAAAGAATGAAAGAAAGAAAGAAAGACAGAAATAAAATATTTCAGTTGTAAATCTCTATTTTCGCGGGAATTGAATCAGAGTTCAAATTACCAATTTTTAATTTTCATCCACTCTGTGACAAGAGACCATCGGCGTTCTAACTCCTAGTTCAGTAATAAAATGACTATCTACATTTTAGTAATATAAAATATTGAAAATTCACGACTAATATAGCTTTGCAACAAACAATACGTAAATGAATAGGCTTATAAATGCTACAATGAAACGCGATCGTAGTTCAGTTAAAAAAAAAAAAAAGATCAAAGGAACAAACGAACTTACGAAGTTTGGCAGAAGACTACCTTTCCATCCGTAGTGAAATTGGGATCCCCTGTAATCCACCGCTTTAGCCAGTAGGACTTCGACGATTTTTCTTCGCAATTACATTTTTTACGTCACGCCGACACAGATAGGTCTTATGGGGACGATGGGATGGTCAAGGCCTAGGAGTGGGAAGAAAGCGACTGTGGCCTTTATTAAGGTACAGCCCCAGCATTTGCCTGGTGTGAAAATGGGAAACCACAGAAAACCGTCTTCAGGGCTGTCGACAGTTGGGCTCGAACCCACTATCTCCTGGATGCAAGCTCACAGCTGCGCGCCCCTAAGCGCACATCCAACTCGCCCGATGATTTTTCTTCGGGTATTGCCACAGACACCCTTCTTCTTCACAATAAATCGCAACACGTTCTGAAGATAAAGAGCACGCGTACAACAGTTCACATCGAGAAGGAGGTATAAGGGTTCGACGTTGATTGGTTCTCGCATATGTCTTAGAATGTTGGAGGGGTTGAAGGCTTCGAGGTCAAATTGTTCCTTGTTTCTCCTGACGGAAATTTCCCAAGAACTATTTCTGGTGACTTCCAAGAATTCCCATTTTTGTTCCTGGGGTAAACAGATCTTGAGAAATGGGAAGATAATACTGTCGAGCACATCAGTTACAATATAATGCACTGGAAGAAAACCGGCTTCTTTAAATGGATTAAAAAGGCATCAAATAGGCATCGAATAGGCAATTATACTCCAAATAGGCACAAATCCCTGAAATAGGCATTTATAGGCACAATAAAACCAACTAAATCTAGCTTAAAGGAACCTGAAGCGGATTTATATCTCAAAAGCCTACATTTCTGAGCACAGGAATAAAATAGGCAAATAGGCAAATTCCCGTCTCTAGTCATAAATAATAGTGTAATACCAAAGGAATGGAAGGAATCTATAATAATACCAATTATAAAGGAAAGGGTGATAAAAGAAAACCAGAGAACTACAGACCAATCAGCCTGACCAGTATAGTTTGTAAAATACTGGAGCGTAGCAAAGTACATCAGAGAGATATGTGATGATAAAAATTGGTTCATGAGGAGCCAGTATGGATTTAGAAAGAAATTTTCTTGTGAGGCACAACTGGTGGGATTTCAGCAGGACATATCAGATCAGTTGGATTCAGGAGGCCAGTTAGATTGCATAGCCATAGATCTTTCCAAAGCCTTTGATAGAGTGGAACATGGAATATTATTAAAGAAATTGGAGGGAATAGGATTGGACGTAAGGGTTATATGTTGGATAAGAACATTTTTAAATTCAAGGGTTCAGAAAGTTAAAGTAGGAAATAATATATCACAGGAAGAGAAAGTTTGGAAGGGAATTGCACAGGGTAGTATAATCGGTCCGTTACTTTTCTTAATATACGCAAATGATTTAGGGAACAATATAACATCGAAAATGAGATTGTATGCAGATGATATAATTGTTTATAGGGAAATAAATAACATAGAGGATTGTTCATAATTACAAAGGGACCTTGAGAGTATCCAAGAATGTGTTGAAGAAAATAATATGAAGGTTAATGGAGGCAAATCAAATGTTACAACATTTACAAACAGGAGCTTTAAAAGTGAATTTTAATATACTTTGGATGAGGTAGTTATCCCAAAAGATGGCAAGTGCAAATACTTAGGTGTGAGATTTGAAAGTAATTTGCACTGGAAGGGTCATGTTGATGACATTGTTGGGAAAGCATACAGATCGTTACATGTCATAATGAGGCTACTTAAAGGATGCAATAAAGAATTAAAAGAAAAAAGTTACTTAAGTATGGTTCGTCCATTATTGGAATATGCAAACAGTGTTTGGGATCCTCACCAAGAATACCTAATAAAAGAAATAGATAGTGTGCAGAGGAAAGCAGCAAGATTTGTAACAGGGGATTTCAGGAGAAACAGTAGTGTATCAGAAATGTTAGAGGAACTTGGGTGGGAAAATTTAAGTAAGAGAAGGGAGAAAACTAGACTATACAGGAGAAGAAGCATGGGGAGAAATCCGTGAGAGGCTTCAGTTGGAAAATAATTATATTGGCAGAACTAACCACAAGTATAAAATTAGAAGGAATTTTAGCAGAAGCGACTGGGGTAAATTTTCATTCATTGGGAAGGGCGTGAAGGAGTGGAACAGTTTACCAGGGGTAGTGTTTGATCCTTTTCCAAAATCTGTACAGGTATTCAAGAAGAGAATAAACAGCAACAGGGAAAATAAATTAAATGCTAGAGGGCATTCGACCAGTGCAGGCTATTGTAAATAAAAAATGTGTGTTAAAAAAAAATTAATTCCATCCCCTGGTCCATGGAGTTTGGACAGCCAAAGTAGGGGACTGCTTGTAGGGGTGAAGTACAGTGGGGACTTTGAGGGCCCTGGGACCACTACGGTAGCTGTGAAGGCCCTTCAGGAACTCTGAAAAGTGGTGGCAAAAGGGGGCTCTGGTTAAGACGCAGCAGGTCATTATGCTACTTAGGTTCAAAAAAAAAAAAAAAAAAAAAAAAAAAAAAAAAAAAGTAAATAAATGCAATGTAAATTTTAATCTTATACCAGTTGTATAGTATTATTTGAAGTAATTCCACATACTGTATATGAGTTGACTATGTTTGTAAGTATCGGTGATATTATAAGTAGAATTTTGTAAACAATATAAATTTATTAAGGATGATATGTTTGTTTAATAGAAAAAAAATTGTTAGCATAAATTGTATATTATTGTACTCTAGAAAAAAATGTTTCTTCTCTTGTTAATTTAAAATTTAGTGCTTGACAATAATGTATTTTAGTGTACCATCTGCCACCGAGGTAGACACCTCATTTGCAAATAAAGAGATATTGATTTGATTTGATTCAAATTACCTGACCATTCTATCCTTGTTCACCTTGCTTATTAAACAGCCCTTTTTATGATCTCATAAATAAAGTCATGGAAAAGCACAAGCTAGACAATATATCCATTTTCTTAATTCTTTTTTGTAGTTATATTCTTCTTCTTGTAGAGTGAAAGAGAGAGCCTGATCACCTTAACTCCATAAATAAATAAATAAATAAATAAATAAATAAATAAATAAATAAATAAATAAATAAATAAATAAATAAATAAATAATAAATAAATAATTTTTTAGCACAATCCAGTCCGTTGCAACATCTTTGGCGAAACGGATCGGCATGCCTCGGTGATAAGCTGTCTAAAGTGACAAGGACTGGCTGGCTCCTGTGCAAACACCAGTTGTTTTACATTGCCCCACAGAAAAAATGCAGGGGCGTAAGATTGGGCGATCTGGTGGGCCAGGCAACAGCTCCTCCCCTTCCTATCCATTTATCAGGATACGACGCATGGAGATGGTTCCGGACAACCACCGCCACCCGCGGTGGAGCTCTGTCATGTTGAAACCACATCTTGCAGTGGTCAAAGAGTGGCAGACATTCCAAAAACAGTGGTAGTTCATCTTGGAGAAACCGCAGATAGCATTGGCTGGTCAGATGGCCCTCAAAGAAATGGGGACCGATGGGGTGATCACCCATGATTCCACACCATACATTCACACCCCACTGTAATTCAAATGCTGTCTGTCGCATCCAATGGGGATTATCCACAATCCAGTAATGCATATTATGGTGATTAATGGTTCTATTGTTGTGGAATTGTGCTTCGTCTGTAAATAAGACAGTCGCTAGAAAAGCAGGATCAGTGTCCACATGCTGTAGGATCCATTGACAGAACGCCACCCAGGCATCGAAATCATGAGCATGGAGCTTCTATGTAAGTGCAGATGGTACGGATGAAACTAGTGGGTATGCAATATCCGCAACATAACAGGCGCTCGGCTGATGTTCGTCTCCTGTGCAATGGCCTGTGTGCTAGTATGAGGTTACGCCGGAGAGCCTCAAACACGACCTCTTCATTGTCATCAGACATCACGAGATGAACTCGAACAGGCCGTGTCCTTCCCAGGGATGCAGTATCGTACAGGCATCTTTCCGCACTCCAAAATGTCATGCCCGTCGGTTGTCGTCAATCTGGATAGCGTTCTTGGTACAGGCATTATGCCTGGTATGCATTCTGTCTAGCTTCTCCATGGATAAGTAACATATCCACATACTCGTCGCTGGAATACATCCCAAGGCAGTGAATAAACTTTGTGTTATGAATTGCTTCGAAGGAGGGAGTTCGCGCAGCTACACACTTACCTGCCATCGCATGTTGTTATCGTTCGAATGGGGCATACCTTGCCCTACCTGTGGTCTACGAAGCTTGGAACATGTACGTCGCAGCTAACTGGCCACAGACCATCATCTCCTCATCCTCGTCCAAGCCAGCACCATACTCAATGAAACGATACATACGGTGTTTAACAGGATCAAATAAACAAATCAGTCCTTGGAAGCTATCAAGTATGCAATCTTACCACATCCCAGGCAACTGCTGTTAAAAAATTCTTATGTTGGATTCGAACCTCCTACCTCGAGCACTGTCCACTATCACATATCTCTCCGCCTGCTTGACCTACGGTTCCCAGCTTATAGAATACCGTGCTCCCGGTCTGTGCATCCACCTCTGCGTATCTGTACTTGTTTTACGGGTTCATTCGAAGTACCCATAATGAATTAATAGTGGTGCTCACTATTCCTGCTGTCTTCTAACCCGTAAACACACATCTCATTATATTGCCCTGGTTCAGGGAGAGGGACTAATGTCTTTCAGAATTGTAGTAAATGTGAAGGGATGCATAAAACTGGATCACAAGGGGCTGGTGGGCCACCTGGTATATGACTACAGAATGATGTGGAATAAATGTTTGGCAGCTAAAAAGGAATGGCATAAGGGAAAAGTATAGTTACTGAAGGCTGTATAGCTGTATGAGCCAGCCCCGCTGACTAGAGGTAGTGTGCCTTCCTCTCACCTGGAGGCCCCGGGTTTGATTCCTGGCCTGGTTAGTGAATTTAACCTGAATCTGAGGGCTTGTTTGAGGTCCACTCTGCCTACATTATTACAATTAAGAACCTAGCCGATGGTGAGATGGCAACCAAGAACAATGGCTGAGAGGACTCATCGCATTAACCATGCATCACCTTGTAATCTGCAGGCCTTCAGGATAAACAGTGGTCGCATGGTAGGCAAAGCCCTCTCAGGGCTGTAGCACGATGGGGTTTGTTTTGCTTGTTTGTATAGCTGTAGGAAAGGTAGATGCAGCATGTAGGAATATGGTTACCGTATGCTTTTAGCTGAATGTAAGATTCAATGCTCTCAAATGTAGGACAAAAAGAAATTATGCACAGAAAGAAAATTTTTTTAATGTAAATAAGTAATATTTAATGCATGTTATTCTTGCATTAAACCAAGAACAAAATCAGTCCTACTTTTACTGTAAAACATCATTCATATTTAAGAAACATACTAATTTGTTGCAAAAATTTAAATCATAATACTCAGAACAGTTCAAGTGTTTGGAGTTACATTTAATTAAAAGTTTAACTAAAATCTGTAAATAGCCTGTTCATCTCATCTGTCCGTTGAGTGGAAATCAATTAAAAAAACCACTCTACATTAGCATTAAGCAGAGAAATAACTAAAAAAATATTCTGCAGTCCGCCTCTGTGGTAGTGGTTAGTGTGATTAGCTGCCACCCCCGGAGGCCCGGGTTCGATTCCCGGCTCTGCCACGAAATTTGAAAAGTGGTACGAGGGCTGGAATGGGGACCACTCAGCCTCGTGAGGTCAACTGAGTAGAGGAGGGTCCGATTCCCACCTCAGCCATCCTGGAAGTGGTTTTCCGTGGTTTCCCACTTCTCCTCCAGGCAAATGCCGGCACGGTACCTAACTGAAAGCCATGGCCGCTTCCTTCCCTCTCCCTTGTCTATCCCTTCCAATCTTCCCATCCCCCCCCGCAAGGCCCCTGTTCAGCATAGGAGCTGAGGCAGCCTGGGCGAGGTACTGGTCATCCTCCCCAGTTGTATCCCCCGACCCAGGGTCTGAAGCTCCAGGACACTGCCCTTGAAGCGGTAGACGTGGAATTCCTAGCTGGGTCTGAGGGAAAAACTGACCCTGGAGGGTAAACAGATGAAGAAGGAGAAGAAGAAGAAATATTCTGCAATTTTTAACAGCTCAGAATGACAAGTTTCATACCTACCAGCAAGAAAATATGCCACTTCCAACCACAACAATCACCTCCAAAACAATCGAATGTGGTCAAGCTACATACAAAATTATTCTTTCCTTCATGACTGGAAAATACATTTTTTAAACCACTGAATGTTTTGTATTTCTAAGAAAAAAAGGAGGACAATCCAGAAATTTAATAAATTCCACTCAGATGCCAGACAGAAGGTCAGGCATGTTCAGAACATTCTGGATGTCTGGTAGCCCTTTGTAGGTATGTGAAGGATATTCTTGGTGAAAAGAAGGTATATCGATATACACAAATATTAACTATTGTTTTGTAGACAGCACCCCTATTTAACTTTCCCACTGTCGGCAGCCCTGAAGATAGTTTCCCGTGGTTTCCCATTTTCACACCAGGCAAATGCTGGGGCTGTACCTTAATTAAGGCCACGGCCTCTTCCTTCCAACTCCTAGGCCTTTCCTATCCCATCATCACCGTAAGACCTATCTGTGTCGGTGCAACGTAAAGCCACAAACAAACAAAAAACAACAAAAAGATAACCTATTAAACTTACTACTTAAGGAAAGATGGTGTGGTGGTATGTAGGATAAAAATGCACTTATCGGTCATAAGAACAGAATTCGTCATTTATTTGTCAACTCATCAAGAAGTTGGTACCTTTAAATTCACATTTACGTTTTCTAAATAATTATACAAATAGCTCCATTAACAAAATTATTTGTGTTCTCTGTCAAGAATATTAATGACCAAAAAACAGACATTCCATTACTGATAGAAATTGATACAAATTTCTTCTGTAAGTAAATGCACATTGCTCCTCATAAGATCCAATTTAAGGAAGACTCACATCACCTTTAGGTCAGTGGCGTATATTGAGGGCTACCAAGGCTATCAGTGAAGCCCAAACCTCAGCTGAGAATGATGGAAGTAAAAAGCACATTATATTGTAAGCGTTTGACACATTGTTCCATTTACAAACGTTGAAAGTGCTGAGAAAAAACGTTGCACATATTTCTGAGAGCAAGGCATCGGATACATGAATTGCAGCCCAGACTCTCGTCCCTCTCCCTTCGACACGCCCCGCGCGGCTTGCTGCTGTATATCGTACAGGAGCGGGAACCGGGTAGATAGGTGTGCTAGGCTTCGGTCCGTCAGATCACCACTGCTAGCTATCAACCATGCGCTACTCATCGTATACACTTCCTCGCCTCATATTTCTGACTTAATTATATAGATAACAAAGTGCTGGTATTTTACTCCTGTTCATCTCTACATCCTTGTAGGAAGACAGTGCAGGACTGCTGTTGTAGGAATAATATAGTTTTCTTTTTATTGCTAGATCTGCTAAAATGAAATGCAATCTTTCAGGTTTAGTGTTCTCTTTTGTTGGTTGGAATCGAACCCGTGATAATGGATCGGACACCACCACTGATCTCCCGAGGAAGCTAATTAACCAGTGAACTATGGGGATGACTGCTGTAAAATTCAACATTTTATTTAATAATAATAATAATAATAATAATAATAATAATAATAATAATAATAATAATAATAATAATAATAATAATAATAACAGAGCATGGCATTTGTATAGGCTTGGTGGTGACCTAATGGGGATAAAATGAATGGCGATGACGTCATAAATACCCAGTCCCCAAGCCAGCGGAATTAACAGTATAAGGGAGTTGATTCTGAAAATTCAACCGGGGCCATCGGACCAAAGGCAACCGGACTTTAATTTGCTAAACATTAGGCTACCATCTCTTCTGATCAGGGGATGAACATGGGCAGTAGCAGAGGCCAGGGCAGTGGCTTGTGAAGCAGCCTTGACAACACAGGAGGCTTCTCTGATGGCTATTCGCTGCAACTCAAAACGCTGAAGGCCTGACGTTCACTAAACCAACCATCGAAATGGGGTAACCTAAGTCTAGTGGTAGACCATGTCTTGATTCCAGCATACGCTACTGCTGAAGGTGCATTACTTAACAATTATTTCCAATATTTGTACTGAGATATGTTTTCATTAGAAATTAAATACATAATAAAATTAATTTAGGCTTTAATTGTTTAAAAGTTCTGATGAGAAAACATTTCTTGGGAGAGAATAAAAGAATGATGGAAGGAACACATCCCATAGCTGTATCATTGTCAAGAACTACATGGACATTTACAGGAAATAGATGAAGATGTTGATGAGTATAAGATGAGTACTGTAATTCACTTATGAAATAAAAATTTGACAGATCATTGAAGGGTATAGGTTGAAATGAAAATAATGATAAAATCATCAGAGTTATTGACTGTCTGGGGAGAAGTTTAGTATGCAAAGAAGCATCAGTTAGGTGGAAAATGACTATTTTTTAAATGATCAAATATTACTGTAATCTTGTAAAATGTTCTCTTTAATTTGGTGAATAAAAACAAATACATTTGGGGCATCTAAGAGCTCAACATAGCCTCTGAAACAAAACACAGTGTTGGCATGTCTGGCATGCCTTATTTCTTGTTACTTCAACAGATTCAGAAAAAGAAAACCATGTCTCTGCCCCAAAAGAGGTGATATATTCCACGAATATAATAAAGCATAAATAACACATGAATATTTTAAACATGTGTTGTATGTTGGGTATTCAGCCTGAAGGCTGGTTTGATCCTCTGCAGCTCCACCAACAGCTGTCATAAATAGCCTAGGCATCACTGAAGAGGCGTACTAGGGAAATGAGGAGTGAGGTAGTTTCCCGTTGCTTTCCTTACCAAGCCAGCCGTTGTTATTACATATCAGTCTGCCAAGCCCACTGAAATGCATGCACCAACTGACCCTATGAGTGATATTTTCACACCATTCAAAACAGGGACTGGCTGCATTAGCAATGGTATTACTAGCATCACTCATACCTCAGTCACTTTCATATTGTCAAAGCCAAGGATGAGACTGAGACAGGTCAATGAAAGTAACAAATTTATTCTAGCCCATACCAGAAGACATAGTGCACTGTAAACACTACATCTCGCCAGCAAAGGCATATTTTAAACACAAGGATGGTTTATTACATGCTGTGCTTGAAGAAATAAACCAGATTTCAGGGATCTCTCTTGATATTCAGGTGCTTAAAAAAAATGGCTACATATCCAATTCAAGAACTCCAATGGGAACATCTGTAGAAATAGGCAACTTGATGTTTGTGGGGTGTACAGACCTGGAAAAGGTGGTTCTGATACTGATGTGAAATTATTTGATAAGATGATTGATGAGCCATGTGGGGAACAACACAGGAAGAACATTATTGTCGTGGGTGATCTGAATTTACCAAATGTTAATTGAGAATGTAATGCAAATGACAGAAAGCATGAACAACTGATGGTAAATAAGTTAATCTGGGAAGGATAGCTGAATCAGAAAGTGATGGAACCTACTACTACTACTACTACTACTACTACTACTACTACTACTACTACTACTACTACTGTTATTTGCTTTACATCCCACTAACTACTTTTCAGTTTTTGGAGATGGCAAAATGCCGGAATTTAGTCCCGCAGGAGTTCTTTTACGTGTCAGTAAATCTACCAGACTGATCAAACCTGCCAAGTTGGAGTCGGAAGGTCAGAGCCTCAACCGTCTGAGCCGCTCAGCCCGGCGGAACCTACTAGAGGGAGAAACATTCTAGACATTGTGCTGATAAAACCAGATGAGGTCTGTAGAGAAACTGAAGTGTTCAATGGTGTAAGTGATCACAAAGCTGTTTTTGCTGCAGTTAAAAATAAAAGCAAAATTAGGGTGCAGTCCAATGATTTAAAAACAATCAGTGAAGACAAGCTGAAGTACGTTGTGCACTATGCGCTGTACAGCCACCATGCTAATATCATATGTTCCTACTAGTCTACAGTGGAACATCTTCTAACACCTGTGGAAGTTGGTCTGTTAGGAGACTGAGATACTTTTGAGAATCTAGTGTTCCTTATACAAAACAAAAAGTGTCTATGGGCTGATGGTTCACTATTCCACACCACACATTTAAACTCCATGGACACTGACATTCCACCTGATGAAGCCAATGGGATTGTTTACAGAGCAATAGTGAATGTTTTGGAGGTTTACTTGGCTATGATTTGTAAATATTGCTACATCACTAAACAAGATACATTATAAACATGGTGTATCTTGTCCTAATTCCCATGTACAAAAGTTAACGCAATTCTCAAAATTATTTCCATGCAGCTCTTGGTGGAGGGAGATAATACAGATGGAAGTTATAACAGTGGAGAATGTGTAGTACACTTGCTTGACTCATGCCACTTCCTCATGCGATTACACGGGAAATAACATGTGGATATGAGCAACAGCTGCTAGATCCTTTTCTCCAGTCACTCATTTGTTTTTTGTTATACTTCCAGTTTCAAGTAATTGGCTGAAGAGTTTCACAAATAATTGTGAAGATGGGTGAAATCTATTGGGATATTGTTCTGCTTACAGAGCAAAAGAATGAATAGCATTCTTCCCACTTTCTCCATACACCACTAACATGTCAGCTTTTTCAGCATTGTTAAAAATTAAAAATTGAGGGGAGTCCACCTTTTCAATTAATGTCAATGTATTTACTAGCAGAAATACAATCAAATATAAATTACACGGGGTACATGTTTCGTCCTGCTTCTGGTACCTCTTCAGCCTTTATAAGGAAATTGTAACTTTCCTAAATATACTCAAGTACAATTAAAAGACTGAATTAATATGAAATGATAAGCACTGTTGTAGTATTGTCTATTTGACCTTCCAAAGTTGTTGTATAGTAAGTGTCTTTTAAAGATCTTTGAAAATATTATCGTGATGTGAAATAACAAATGCCACTCTAAAATTGCAGAAAGTGAAATGATGACAACACTTAAAATTTGTCTTTACCCATGATGTCCTTGAAGGTAGTTAAAGTATGTGTAATGCCCAAGACGAGACACTTCGTAAATATAGTTCTGTCTGTTGTCTTGTTGCCAGGTGAACTCCTTTCATTGATGTATATATAAAAATTCACAGATACATTAAAGTAAAACATGTATGAACTTGAAGACTTTTATTTGCAGTGATGATGGTTAGGAAGAATCTAGAAAGAAAAGAAAGTAAATCCTGTAAGAATGTTTAAAAATTGGAAAGAGAAAGTAAACAAAGCTAGTTGTAATGGATGAATAAGAACTCACTCCCCTGCTCTCCGGCTCCATGGCTAAATTGTTAGCATGCTGGCCTTTGTTCACAAGGGTCCCAGGTTCGACTCCCTACAGGGTCGGGAATTTTAACCATCAATGGTTAATTTCGCTGGCATGAGGGCTGGGTGTATGTGTCCTCTCATCATCATTTAATTCTCATCACGATGTGCAGGTCGCCTACGGGAGTCAAATCAAAAGACCTGAACCTGGCAAACCAAACATGTACTCGGATATTGACTCCACTAAAAGCCATACGCCATTTCATTTACTCCCCTGCTAGTCCCATTAAATTGTTTTTCAAACAAGGTTGTGCAGAGAGTGCTGCCGACTGAGTTGCTGCGGTGAGCAGCTGCTGATGGGACGGACGTGCGGAGAGTAGGAGAGAGGCGTGGCTAAGATAAGGAGAGAAAGGGAGAGGGGAATTGTGAGGTGCAAAAATACCCACTCACTATTCTCACTGTTTGGGTATTTCAAACACAGCTTTGTACACTAATGTTCCACACTGACAACCTACTGAGCAGCAGTCTGTTATGATAGTTCTGTTCACCATACTAAAGGAGAACATTCTATCCTCTATTTTTGCACTTTGGCATTGTATCTAATACCTCATCAGATAGCACTATCACAAATCAGAACTTTATGATCATTTTAGATGTAAAAGCAGCAAGACCTTTTACGAGATGGTTTTACTATGTTTGTGTGTTATATATGTACCTAATTTAATATGTCTGTATCCAGTCTATTTTAACTTGTATTCTTTATGATTTTTAGTGTTAACAAAGGATGATCTCATAAGGATTGAAACATGTAGGCTACTAATATCAAATAAACTACTTACTGTAACTGAATAGTTGACAAGAGTATTCAACTGGTGGACGTGTTTTAAGAAGGTTTCATTTGTGGAAATTTTTTTGATTTTAAGAATTATTGTTCAACTCTATGTCATGATATGATTGACATTTGAATGCAAAAGTCTTCAAGGTCCAGAGTCTTATGAAAGAAGCCAGATGTAAAACATACAGTACTTTACAAAATGAGCTTTTTACGTCGCACCGACACAGATAGGTCTTATGGCGATGATGGGATAGGAAAGGCCTAGGAGTTGGAAGGAAGCGGCCGTGGCCTTAATTAAGGTACAGCCCCAGCATTTGCCTGGTGTGAAAATGGAAAACCACGGAAAACCATTTTCAGGGCTGCCGATAGTGGGATTCGAACCTACTATCTCCCGGATGCAAGCTCACAGCCGCGCGCGTCTATGCGCACCGCCAACTCACCCGGTAAAAAAAAAAAAAAAGAGCTTTTAAGCCTATCAATATATTCTAAAGGATAAAGAGATCACTCAACAGAACAATACAGGATACAAAACTAATGCTCTGTAGCCAATTGTTCTCATGGTACCAGTACAGAATTTTATCACACATCTGAGAAAAGTTGTTATGTGTATGCCTGTCAAGAATACTGGCCACAACAAGAGGGTTCCAGCATTCATGGCAGTTATGACAAAAAGCTGCCGATGGTGTACTTTGCTCTGAGTCAGTGTGCTATAGCTGTACACACAGATATCTCTGCAGTGTATACAGAAATTAAATTACATTGATCATACATCAATAACATGAATATTTTTACTTACCACAAATTGATAAAATATTTGACAGTCTGAAATCTTTTAATATGAAATCAAGAAAAAAATAAATGGCCTTCAATAATCACAAATAAACAAGATTTTACTTTTATTCAGAGTTTACTGTTGATGTAAATTTATAAATGGACCCTGTCACTTTTTTTAAAAATGGATACGATACAACACAATATATTCCTTGGCACATATTGTGATTTGACTCATTTTGTGAATACTTGGTTCTATATTGATTTAAATGCAGCTATCACAAATTGTGACCCTCTTGTCCCATCTTTCAGTGTGTTGTGCAGGTTACCGGAGAACTGCCCACCAAATCTGCCACAGTAGAACAGTCTGGCCAATGCCACCTGTTTATTTATTTACATGAGGAAATGAGATACACAAAAGGAACAAGTCTGACTCAGGATAGGACTGAATCATTAATCTCCTAGGTAGTATTCTGAAGGACTGAATGCCAAGTTGTGCTCAATTGGTAGACAGATTCATGAACATTTCAGGATAGAACACAGACAGCTTCTCACCAGGTCCAAAATGTATTTCAAAATAGGATGGTGGTAGGTTAGAGTGCTGGCCTTCTGACCCCAACCTGGCAGGTTCGATCCTGGCTCACTCTGGTGGTATTTGGAGATACTCAGATTTACTGGTACATGAAAGAATTCCTGCAGGAGTAAATTCCAGCACCTCAGCGTCTCTGTAAACTGTAAAGGTAATTAGTGGGACATAAAGCCAATAACATTATTAAAACTTGAGCACAGTAAGATAAAGACATGAAAGTCTAGCACAATTTATCGTTTTATGACTCTTTTGCATACTGAATATATGTTGTAACCTTTTGATGACTACCATAATTAATAAATCATGTAAATAAAATTACTGCTCAAAACTTCATAAAATACTTGAAATAAATTAATATTACTCACACTAATGTATCGAAATGTCCGTAGTATGGGCGCCAGAGTTCACCAGAATGGATCCCTCGAATTTTGATAGAGCTTGATAAACTTTATATCCCAGGGCGTGTACATAATGCTGTGTACTGGTACATCTGCTGCAGGCCTTACCTAACCTCCTGAAAACGGCTAAATAGGTAGGAACTGCACCTAGGTTCATCAATAACTCCACTGATTCTAAAATAACTAACTATATTCTTAACAAAATCCGTGCATGAGCACCTCATCAACATACAACATTATACATATAATACACACATAAAATATTGCTGGAGGACTCCATATTTACAACAACAACAATAATGAAAACCATGGGAAAACGAAAGCGAGAACTAAGCTACCATTTGTAGAAAGTCCGATGAACAATGTAGGCTACATGTATGAAGATAAATACCCTTCACTGTCTCTATATCAATTCGACTTACCGATTCTCATAATCGGCAGTTGTCACATCACACAGATACTGTACCTTGTAATACTGTGTTCACATATTTTAACACTTGTTGTAAAGATATATACACACGTCTGTCGATCCTCAACATAAATTATGGAAAGTCTGAGATAGCTTTCAACAACATATAATGCCAGACCTCCACAAGTACAACAACACTTAATGCGTACGCCCTCCACAATTTCTTGATCAGCCACTTTCCACGAACATAACAAGACTACGCTCCACGAACGTTTGAAGTCCAGTCCGTTGCAGCCGTGTCACTCCAGTACTGTGTATCAGCACCACTTCCTTCCCGTACAGTGTGTCAGTTGTAGTTCTCTTATACAGTGTCACTGGTTGTAGTTATCTTCCTTCTCGTTCCTTTACAAAGTCACCGGTTGCCGCTGCTGCTGCTGGAAAGCTTTCATTCCCCGCCCGAAAGACGGGGCGGGCCCCCTAGATCTTGTCGCGATCTCTCGGGCCGGGAGATGTGGAGAGAACAGTGAGATGTTTCAAATGAAGAAGAGGGAAAAACGGTGTGAAAATTTGGATGAATGTCTCCGGGCCTGAGGTTATGAGGGTGTGCGGGAGGAGTGAAATGTTTAGAGGAGGGTACCTGTTGTATGTCCGGCGCTCCCTTCTCGCTCCGCCAGCCAGCTACACGCGCGCCAAGTGTCATTCTTCTAGCCTCGACGCGCAGCCCTCAGTGCGCGTGCCTGAACAGTCGTGTGTGTACTATAAAGAGGAACTCCCAGCCTGTCCAGATGGATCTTCTCTCCAGGATCTCAAATCTGGGTAAACCTCAAGTGAACTCCACAACTCGTCGCAGAAGACACTCCTGTTATTTTTTGATCGGCCGGGTGGCTACACATCTTTACTTTCCACTCGCGCCGAGCCAACAAAGCATATAGGCCGACTCCTCGTTGGATGTTAGCCTCCCTACCACCAACCACCATGACGACCACCACCACGACCATCACCACTACCTTTGCGACCGCTGCTCACACCTTTTCCTCGCTTTCCATCACAACTGTTACGTCGTCCCATTCATCGCCGCTCCTATCCACCTCTCTCCCCGCGCTACCTCCTGTTGATCCACCTCGACTATTACGTATTCCTCCCCGCTACTTCACCCGCCCTTCTATGCTGTCTACATCTGCCTTGCCGACCACGACATCACCACCACCACTGTCCGTCGTAACAGCAGCAGCCGCTCATCAACCTCCAACACCGTCAGACACATCAGCCACAAACGAAGTCTTCAGTTGCGTCGTCCGCGGCGTAAGCCCACTCTTCCCGGCAACTGACATTCAAGAACAACTTCGCCTTCAAGCCATACCCGTCAAGAGGGCATTCCGTATCTACAACTCCACCGGTCCGACGTATTTAATCCGACTTCAGCTTTCCAGTGCAGCAGCCGTCGCCCACCTGATCTCCAGCGGAGCACTTCTCTACGGCCGTCGTCATCCCGTCGAACCCTCTCGTTCACCTCCCCGCCCTAGATATCACCACTCCACCTCTCGTCACCATACCCGGCCTGATCATCCTCCCTTCCAACGCTCTATCTATGTCCGTCCAACTCCTTCTTCTGCTAATATCTCCCTCCCACCACCACCGACCCTTGAACATCTCCGACACCTCACAACTGTCCTTTATCACATCGCTTCAACACTTCACCACCTTACACTCCCACGAAACGTCCTTCTCGACACTCCTGTATAAATCTCCAAATTTTCACACCGTTTTTCCCTCTTCTTCATTTGACACCTCTCACTCTTCTCTCCACATCTCCCGGCCCGAGAGATCGCGACACGATTTAGGGGGCCCGCCCCGTCCTTCGGGCGGGGAATGAAAGCTCTGCAGCAGCAGCAGCTGTCCAGATGCCCACTTGCCCCGGTGTCCAGCTCCAGAATACACCCTACGTCGAGCACGGAGGCTACTCCTCTTGAAAATGTGCTTCGGCCAGGTGGACTGAATTTCTGGCAGTACGAGGTATCACCTCTGGTCACCGCTCCTCTTATTCCGCTGCCCATATCCAGTCATACTATTACATACCGTTATATTTCCCTAATTAATGCAAGCTCCCTTGGTTTCGCCAAGTAAGAATTCTTCCAACATTGAACTTGCTTTTATGAACTCAGCAAGGAAGGACTTTCCAAAACATTTATGTCAGTACTTCGGATAGTTTTCGACTATCGACTTTTCTTATCACAAGGACTATCTTTTCTAGATAGTAGTGGATGTAAATACTGCAAACTTGTATATAGTGTACAAAAGATAGACTCTTTCTCAAGATTCCTAATTCATTTTGCTTCAAGTTAAATTTCATTTTTATTTGTGTAAATAGTGTATTTTGCATTTGAAGCGAATAATAAAGTTGTGTTTTGTAAATCTCAACCTTGGTTACAACACAACTCTATGGCGACGAGGTAAAAAAAAAACAAAAGACCGCAACAAACACTCCAATTCATCGGCCCCAGTCACCAACTCTGTGACGACAGGATAATAACTTGCAATTCATCCACTCCTTCACAACGAGGTACAGCAAACTCAGTGCCCTCATACACTTAGACATTGGCGACGAAGTGAATCAGTGCTCAGTGTGTCGCCCACTCAACAGACATTCCACAGCTCTCTGTCGTGCGCTCCACCTGTGTGGCACGCTCCAGCGTGTTTTGCTTGCTCTCTCTCTCACTCCCAGCATATATCGGTCAAGGTCGCGCCTACAACCAGTTCTGACACACAGCTCTCCTTGCTCTTTATTGCACGCATCTCGCAATGGCTACAGCTGAGCAACTCGCTACGGTATTCCAAGCCTTACAGCAGCAACAACAACAGTTTATGCAACAACAACAGGCAGCATTAATTCAGGCTATTCAAGCTATTTCTGTCTCTACCCAGCCATCAGCTATTCCTCCGTTCTCTGCTTTTGATCCGGCTAAGGAAGAATGGTCAGTTTATTTTGCACGCTTACAACAGCATTTCATCTGCCATTCTGTCACAGATGATCAACGCCGCCGAGCACTATTTCTTAGTTCAGTTGGCAATGCTACGTGTGAATTACTACGTAAATTAGGTCCAGAAGAAAACCTTTCTGAGGTACCATTCGCACAGCTCCTGGCCCGTCTCACTGAACATTATGCCAAAGCTCCTCACATAGTGGCTGCTCGCTATAAATTTTTTCAGAGCAGAAAGCAACCCCATCAGACACATACTGAATGGATAACTGAATTGCGTGGTCTAGCTAAACCCTGCCAGTTCATATGCTCCAAGGACGGTTGTGGTTCACACTACACTGATTCTCTCATTCGGGACATGGTAATTTTACATACTCCTGAAGACAAGATACGTTTTGACGCTGTCAAGCAGAGTAACCCTTCTTTAGAAGACGTCCAGCGTATTGCTACGGTTTATGAGCTTACTACTAAGACTGCCGCAGCCATAGCTTCTCCACACGAAGTTGCTCAAGTCTCGACTCAGGCCCGCAAGTCCTCTGCTACAGTGATCCGTCCAGATAAGGCGCTCTCTACCAAGCATTCTCGCCAGGTTCCCTCTCGTAATGCTACAAGGAAGCCCAATTCTAAAAGCACCTCGAAATTCCTGCCTTCCTGCCGAGGCTGTTTCAAGCATCATGAACGTCGTGACTGTCGTTTTTTCAAAGCCACTTGTGAACGATGTAATAAACTTGGACACATTAAGACTGTATGTCGGAGTTCGCTCCGCCCTGCTAAGACTCCTGCAGCACGCCAGAAGCATATACAGCCCCGCCAAGACATGGAAGTTGATCAGATCAATCTTATTCTTCCCACAAGGAATTCTCACAAGATCATCGTTCCTCTCTCATTCTCTACTCGATCTGTCGATTTTCAATTAGACACTGGATCACCTGTCTCTATTATTAATCTGGCTACCTACCATGACTTAGGTTCCCCTTCATGCTCTCCAGCTGACATCCAGCTTGTGACGTTTAACAAAAAGAGAATTGACATTAAAGGTCAACTCCAGCTTCAGGCTAGTTATAAAGGAATTCAGAAGGCCATTCCTCTTCTCGTAGTTAACAACTACACTGCATCCAACATTATGGGCATGGATCTATTTAACTTATTTGGTTTCCAGATACATGACAACATTAACGTTGTATCTACATTGCATCCTACTTCTGACGTTACCGATCTCCTAAAGCAGTTTCCTGAAGTCTTCGACTCTCAGCTCGGAACAGCAAAAGACTATACAGCTCACATACAGCTGAAATCCGGAGCTAAGCCTCGCTTCCTCAAAGCACGTCCAGTACCCCTAGCACTTCAAGACCTGGTCACGAAAGAATTAGAAAGATGGATACAAACTGGAATTGTGGTACCAGTTACTTCTAGTCAATGAGCTACTCCACTAGTGGTAATCAAGAAACCTGATGGTAATGTTCGACTTTGTGGCGATTTTCGATCTACAGTCAACGCACAACTCGACACAGATATCTTTCCTATTCCACGTCCAGAAGACTTATTCCGTCGTCTCGCTGGTGGACAATTCTTCTCTCGAGTTGATCTTAAAGAAGCATATCTCCAGCTACTTTTAGACGAAGACTCTAAGAAATTTCTAACACTCAACACTCCTCTCGGACTGCTCCAGCTCCAGCGGCTCCCATTCGGTGTTTCATCCTCAGCGGCTATTTTTCAGCGCTATTTAGCTCAACTCACTGCCTCCATTCCCGGTTGTGCTAACTACCTGGATGATATTATTGTTACGGGAAAAGATCATCAGGAACATCTAAACAATCTACGCCTCCTTCTCCAGACATTGAAAGACAATGGCCTACGAGAGAATCTCGCTAAATGTACATTCTTTCAGCCTCAAGTTCACTACCTAGGACATATACTTGATAAGACTGGAATTCGCCCTAGTGCACAGAATGTCTCAGCTATCGTCAACATGCCAGAACCTCAGATCCTCAAGCAGCTCCAGTCCTTCATAGGCAAAGCGAACTACTATAATAAGTTCATTCCCCGCTTCGCTACAGTGGCAGCTCCATTAAACGCTCTACGTAAAAAAGGTGTTAAATTTCAATGGACTCCGCAATGCCAACAGGCATAGAAAACCATCAACAACGCCTTAATTCAAGCTATACAACTCATTCATTTTCAGCCCGACAAGCTCATCACGCTAGCTACTGACGCTTCAGACTACGGTGTCGGTGCCGTTCTCTCCCAGAAGGATCGTCATGGACGGGAACGCCCCATCGCTTTCGCTTCGAAAACACTTAATGACCATCAACGTCGATACTCACAGATAGAGAAAGAAGCTTTAGCCATCATCTTTGGTATTCGCCGTTTCAATGAATATCTCTATGGCAACCATTTCCTAATCATTACTGATCATAAGCCTCTCGTACACTTATTCCATCCTGGTAATAAGATCCCTGAGAATTCCCTCAGAAAGCTTCAAAGATGGTCCATGTTCCTTTCTGATTATTCCTATCAGATTGTCTATCGAGCCACATCCCAGCATTGTAATGCTGATGCCCTCTCACGCTTACCAGTTGGTCCTGATACTGCCTTCGATTCTCAAGAATCTGAATGTCTTCAGTTGGACATAGAACTTGAAGATACTGTCTCCAGTTTTCCTATTGATGCTACCTGCATAGCTAAAGCTACGGATAAGGACAGTACACTTGCTACTGTGCGTACTTACATCCGCAACGGTTGGCCTCTTCAGAGCAATCTTCCCGCCCACCTTGCACCTTATCATCGTATGCAGCATCGTCTCACGACTCGTGCTGGAGTCGTACTCCTAGAAGCAGGCACCATCTTCCGAGTGGTTATCCCACTTAGCCTACAGAAACAAGTTCTCGAATTATTACACCAAAGCCATTGGGGTATATCCCGAACGAAGCAACTAGCACGTCAACACTGCTACTGGCCCGGTATTGATGCCGCCATCGAAAAGCTCATCCGTCATTGTGAACAATGTCAACTGAATCAGAACGCCCCGTCTTCTGATCTAGCTTCATGGCCTCCTGCTACTACTCCATGGGAACGAGTTCACATCGATTTCGCAGGTCCTTTCCTCAATTCCATGTGGTTAATAGTCATCGATTCACTATCGCACTTTCCATATGTAGTGGATATGCATTCGACTACTACGACCGAAGCTACCATTCGTGCTCTACAGAAAATATTTACTACAGAAGGCTTACCTCAAGTACTCATTTCGGACAACGGACCTCAATTTACAGCTACTGCTTTTAAGAAATTTTGTACATATAATGGCATTCGTCATATCCTAGCACCGCCTTTTCACCCTCAATCTAATGGTGAAGCTGAACGCTTTGTACAAACATTTAAGAGAAGTATGAAAAAAGCTGTCTCTTCAGGCTTAACTAAAGACCAAGCATTGCTCCAACTCTTAAGCAACTACAGAACTCTGCCCGGCGCTGATAATGTCACTCCTGCACAGAAGCTCCATGGACGACCTCATAGAACTTTACTTTCTCTGTTGCAGCCTCTTCCAGCCCAGTCTCAGACCTCACCAACGAAGTTCTCAGTCAACGACAAGGTCTACACCCGGACATTCAGGTCAAACCCACTCTGGATACCTGGAGTCATCTGCAGATCTTTGGGTCATCGTCTCTACGAAATACAGACTACGGAGAAACGTATCTGCCGCCATCAAGACCAGATACGTCTGCGCTACCGCCCATGTCCAGCTATTGATTCTATTGCTCAGCCAGATAAATCTATTGCTGAACGAGCTTTAGACCATTTAATAACCATGGGTTCCTTTCAGGACGAGACAGCGCCACTCCGCCCGGTCCCAGCTCCGGACAATCCAACAGAGACATCAGCAGCTCCGGCCCAGCATCGCAGCCGCCGCCGTTTCACGCCGTACCGGCGTATTTAGGAGGGGAGGGTGTTGTATGTCCGGCGCTCCCTTCTCGCTCCGCCAGCCAGCTACACGCGCGCCAAGTGTCATTCTTCTAGCCTCGACGCGCAGCCCTCAGTGCGCGTGCCTGAACAGTCGTGTGTGTACTATAAAGAGGAACTCCCAGCCTGTCCAGATGCCCACTTGCCCCGGTGTCCAGCTCCAGAATACACCCTACGTCGAGCACGGAGGCTACTCCTCTTGAAAATGTGCTTCGGCCAGGTGGACTGAATTTCTGGCAGTACGAGGTATCACCTCTGGTCACCGCTCCTCTTATTCCGCTGCCCATATCCAGTCATACTATTACATACCGTTATATTTCCCTAATTAATGCAAGCTCCCTTGGTTTCGCCAAGTAAGAATTCTTCCAACATTGAACTTGCTTTTATGAACTCAGCAAGGAAGGACTTTCCAAAACATTTATGTCAGTACTTCGGATAGTTTTCGACTATCGACTTTTCTTATCACAAGGACTATCTTTTCTAGATAGTAGTGGATGTAAATACTGCAAACTTGTATATAGTGTACAAAAGATAGACTCTTTCTCAAGATTCCTAATTCATTTTGCTTCAAGTTAAATTTCATTTTTATTTGTGTAAATAGTGTATTTTGCATTTGAAGCGAATAATAAAGTTGTGTTTTGTAAATCTCAACCTTGGTTACAACAGTACCAGGCTGTAAATGGAAACTGAGGAGGTGCAGGGTCGCCGTGATGTTATAGAGGGAGGAAGTTAGGAATCGCAAGATGTCGAGTGTTGGAGCTGATGGGGTGAAGAAACTGATTGGTGGGAGGGGAGGGTAAACGGGTGGAGGGGGTCGATATGGAGGGGGTGGCCGGGTGTGACGACGGGCATTGTTGGAGTTATGTAGAACAGGTTGGGGTGGTGAAAGAGATGGCTCGACTTTGTAGTGATGGCCAAAGATGTAGACTCCATTGGCGATGAGACGGTGAACGTCGACGGCAGTAGGGAGGTGGATGCAGACCATGTACGTCAGACCGGAGGTGTTCTTGATTCTGAGGACTCGACGGACGGGTACACCCTCTGCTCGAAGTTGTTGGAGGACGGCTTGCTCTGAGTGAGCAGGATCCACTCCACGGATCACACAGCTATACATGGTGTGGCGGGACGGTGATGACGGCGATGAGGGTGGTGCTTCTTCGGCGGCGTTGAAAGACGACGAAGACGATGGTGCTGCAGATGTTGTGGGAGGCATGTATGAGGCATGACGTTCTTCGGGTGTTGAAGGAAGAGGGAGGGAAGAAATCATTATGGACGCAGGATGACTGGTTGTAACCATAGTGATGGGAATAGGGGAGGGGTTGAAGTTTGATGTTTTAGTGGAGATGGTGGTGGTAGTGGTAGTTATCGGCAATGTAGAAACGGCGTTTGATGTTGGCTTGACGGTGTAGATTCCACTTGGTGCGAAGGCAGCTGGTAGGAAGTCTCCTGTGGTGGCGCGACCGTTGCAGGCGGAGTAAAATCAGTGGCTATGAGCTGATCCATGAGTGACGCAGGAGTAACTTCCACACTATAGAAGATGTGATAAATATAGACGCCGTTGTTCAGGAGGTGGCAGACGTCGTCTTCTTTGTGGAAATATAGAAGGAAATCTGGTGACGGTCCGGAACTGTTTAGTAGTCTTGTGGCCCAATGAACTGGAACGCCTGCCTTGCGGATTTGTTGGACGATGTCGTCATCAGAGAGAGCGAGGTTGACGTTACGGAGTAGGCAGGTAAGCATGGCGGGGAGGCCGACTACCAACTAGGTGTCAGCCAATATGCTCTTTAGAGTCGGCGAGGTAGCTGAGGTAAAGATGATGAGCCACCCGGCCGAGCAAAAATTAATGAGTAAGGAGTAGCTTTGATGTTCCACTCGGAGATGTCGCTCCTCCCGGTTGCCGCCGTATGATCAACCTTTATAGACATCAACATCCCCCTCCTCTCAGATGATACGTATGGATTGGTGCTTGCCAGCCAATCAGGAGTGAACCTCTTGTCAAGAACTGAACTTCTCCTTGCTCCCAAGAGATAAACAAACTCTGGGGTGTATTACATGAGTCAACGAACTTCCCTAATACAACAACAAGCTCATCTCATCAGGCTGGGATATATACATGACTCAAGCAATTTCCCGACACAAGTACATCACAATAAACACTGGGGTAGCCACATGACTCATCCAAATTACCAGAGTTATTAAAGCAATGTTTTCCCACTCGTGCAAAACAAATTACTCATACCTACATATGTGGATATCTTCCAGCTTACAAATATCAATGGCAAAATATACAAATGAAATACTGGTAATAATAATGATAATAATAATAATAATAATAATAATAATAATAATAATAATAATAATAATAATAATAATAATAATAATAAATCGAACACCGACAATAATATCTCTAACTTCTACATATAACTCGGGGGTGTGATATATGTACTATCACAATGTGGACTAAGAAAACGTAATCTTTGTTGATAACAACAACAACAAACTGTATTACATTATATTACTTAATATTAATAATAATAATCATCATCATCATCATCTCATAGCCTGAACTACATGAGTAGACTACTTTAACGTGACGAGATTGACGCTGGTCCGCCTCTGTGGTGTAGTGGTTAGTGTGATTAGCTGCCACGCCCGGAGGCCTGGGTTCGATTCCCGGCTCTGCCAAGAAATTTGAAACGTGGTACGAGGAATGGAACCGTGTCCAATCAGCCTCGGGAGGTCAATTGAGTAGGGTGGGGGGGTTTCGATTCCCACCTCAGCCATCCTCGAAATGGTTTTCCGTGGTTTCCCACTACTCCTCCAGTCAAATGCCGGAATTAACAAAAGGAAGACATTTAGGCCGGCTGCGCGCCAATTTAGACGTTTTGTTTTGCTCTATAATGTGGTGGAGTAAATCATTGTTGGATGATCTATGGTTATGTTTTAGTGAAATCTGTCGGGTGAACACCAAATGTATCATCAGAGGTCATTTACTTGCCAACATCATAAGACAAGGAGTGTCAAAGTGACATTCTTCCGCCCTTCAAAAATCCAGTTACCTCTGCCGAATTTGATTTGACCCCCATGATCTTGTTATCCGGAGGCCAACACTCTACTCCTACACTGTAATTAATTTCTCACTTTCATCCAGGTAGAATTTTGCAGTATCAGAATTCCGAACGAAATGATTAAGTATGGAGTATTAAGTAGTTTGGTATTCTTGTTGTTGTTCTTCTTCCTCTTGACCTTTTTGCCAATTTATTTTGGCCAGCACTTGTAGTGTACAGTATTTCCTATTGCGTGTTTTCTGTAGTGGTCGGTAGTGTGGTGTGTTGGGTATGTATGAAGAGGAACAAACACAAATACCCATTCCCCGAGTCAGAGGAATTATATAGACGTAGTTAAAATCCCCGACCCTACCAGGAATGGAATCCGGGGCCCTCTGAACCGAAGGCCTTGACGCTGACCATTCAACGAAGGAGTCGTGGCGAAACTGTATATTTTAAAGTCCGGCTCATTGGCTTAATGGTCAGCGTTGAGGCCCTCGATGCAGAGAGTCCCGGGTTCGATTCCCGGCCAGATCGGGGATTTTAATCGCCTCTGATTAATTCTTCTGGCCCGGGGACTGAGTGTTTGTGTTTGTCCCAACACTTTCCTCTTCATATTCAACAACACACTACGGTACCAACCGCCACAGAAATACGAAATAGTGATTACATACCTCCATATAGGGTTGGTGTAAGAAAGGGCATCTGGCCGTAAAACAGGGCAAAATCCACATGTGCGACCCAGTTCGCCCCCGCGACACCACAGGTGTGGGAAAAGTGGTAGGAGAAGAAGAAGAGTATTATACAATTTAAAAATCAAATAGTTCGAACCCAACTGTCGGTAGCCCTGAAGGTGGTTTTCCGTGGTTTCCCATTTTCACACAAGGCAAATACTGCGGCTCTACCTTAATGAAGGCCACGGCCGTTTCCTTCCCACTCCTAGGCCTTTCCTATCCCGTAGTCGCCATAAGACCTATCTGTGTCGGTGCGACGTAAAGCAACTAGCTCTATTTGCTGATCCCGCTGAAGACGCGAGGGCAGAAGTGCTTAAACTAAAATGAATTTTTCTTCTCTGCATAATACTAAGAGACTATGTGTATAACTGTACGCTATAAAGAACTGGGAAATATTTACTCATGGCTTGTACCCGCAGGACACAGTTCCTCTAAACTAAAGCCTACCTTAAGACTACTTGTAATTTCTTGTTTTCAAGGTGTCGATAAGTGATTTTGCCACAATATTAGATTGCAAGGAGAGGTTTCAGACATGTCTCCCATTGCACTCCCATAAACCTAACAACCTTAGTTGCCATTGCTGGTAAGAACTTTGGTATTATCCTCGTGCCCGACTGCAAATATTACTATGGACAGTTTTGAAGAAGACCATACTGTTTTGCTTAACGATGTGCAATATACAGAATTCGTTGGGTAATGTCTTAGCAGCAGTTAAAGAGGTGGCGTCCAGAAAAGCTAATCATTCCAAGCATGCGTAGCTGTCTTAATAACCATATCTAATTATCTTCGAAGTATGGTTTATTAGTCCTTGTTTTTGTTTGCATTCTTATGACTTTCAATGATCAGTCTACAAGTCTGTACAAGGATTCTAGCAAGGATAGCAACTCCTCCCCCCCCCCCCCCGCAAGTTTAATGCATTGATAATATTATCGGAAGCCCAATAAAAAATGCTGGCTACAAGCACATCTCTGAACTAGTTATCAGCAGAGCATAAACTGGCATCAGACTTAAACTTCTCAGACTATGTACATAGATGATTTTTGTGACTGTGAAAATAAAAAATTGAGTGAGTCACCCACATTGAATATAGACTAACGTAAATCTTCTCTTTAAAATCTGCACTGGGACAGTGACAAATATTGAGGATATTCAGAATTTTGCTGTAAATATTTGATATTAATATTAAGGAATAAGTTTCATATTTTACTTAATTAAATAATGTATTAAATGTTATTTTTTTAAACAACAGATACGGTAACCCTACATCAGTACCCATCATTGTACACATTTTATTTGGTACATAGATATGAAGTTGAGAAATAAGGGGCCGCCCTTTTGATTTGTCACGGGGTCCAGAATTTAAGTGCGCGCCTTCGATTAGCTAAATGGAATTAATTACACTGAGTGGCCAAAAGTCATGGGAAGACACTGAATGCGATGTTAATAACGAGTTGCTCCTCCGCGAGCCCTCAAAACGGCAGCAATGCGGCTCTACAAGGTGTTAAAATCGTTCTGCAGAGATCTGGACCCACGCATCTTGCACTGCTACCCACAATTGGTCTTGTGTAGTTGGTGCGGAGTTCATGGAGCGTACAACAGCATCGACAACATCCCATAAATGCTCGACTGGATTAAGTTCGGGGGATCTGGAGGGCCAATCCATGGTCGTTACTTCACTGGAGTGCTCCTCCAACCACCTGCGTGCCACCACAGAACGGTGACATGGCGGACTGTCCTGTTGAAACATGGCATCTCCATCAGCAAACTCTAGAGCCAGAAAGGGATGGAGAGGGTCTGAAAGAATGTCCACATAACGTGCACCTGTCAGCGCTGCCTGCAGCCGGAAAATGGGGCCTGTTTGCGACCATGAGAATGCCACCCAGACCAGAACTGAGCCATCTCCCGCCTGGGCACAATCTTGTTGACACCCAGGATCCACAGCTTCATGGGGCATACGCTACACTTTCACGTGCATATCAGCTCGATTCAACTAGAACCGGGATTCATCGGACCATACCACACACCGCCTCTGTTCCATGATCCATTGCCGATGTTCGCGGGCCCATGCACGTCGTTGAGCTCTGTGTCGAGGTGTCAGCAAAGGGACACGAGTTGGTCGTCGGCTGATGAAGCCTATGCGGTGCAGTTGCATCCTTACAGTCCTGGTAGAAATGGGTTCCTGACTCCCAACATTCAATTGGGCGGTGATCTGACTCACAGTATCCCATCGGTTCTGCGGAGGCGACGTGATGTCCGTTCGTTAAATACCTGTGATCATCCCGTGCGGCGGTTTATGCGGGTGGTAACATTCTGTCTGCGATATTTAAGATCTACCCTCGCCACTGTTGACCTCGGAAACCCGATTTCGCGTGTAATCTCCTCAATGCTGTGACCCATGCGCCGTGCGCCGATGATCATCCCACGTTCAAAGTCGGTTAACTTGCGATGTGTTGTCTCCTTCACGAATGACTGATGAAAAGGAATTCATTTTTGTTTGTGTTTTTTTCTGAACATCTCACGATTCCAATATGATTTTCCTGCGTCTTGTGTGATAAAATACCAAATAGCCAATCTGACCTATCACCAAAATATTATTTTAGCATATGCATGACAACAATATAGTGGAAATTAGGAAGTTTCAAGTTTCTTTTAATTTAAAGGGACTGAGAAAATGTTCCTAAAGTACAAAAACAATTAACTTACGTGAAATGGCTATAGAAGTCTCAGCTTTTCTGCATGGAGCACATTTATTGTTTTACAAAAGGTTAATAAAAATAGGCCTACTTCCATTTGAGATATCATCATAATGTGTACACCTTTAAAAGGGAAATCATAACGTATTCTAAATTCAAAATGAAATGAAATTTTTCACAAATTTTGGTATTCAGTGTTCTCTTAATTACCTTCCTAAAATAAGTGATCATGTCTCTTCCACATACTGTTCCATATAGCATAGAACACAACCTTTTCTTTGTTAGAAACTTCAAAGTATTGAGCATAAATGTTGGAAAAGTTAACGGAAACACGTCCCACAAAATTCATCACCCACGTGTCTTCTGTTTTACTCTAAGTGGGCCGAGTGTAAATGGAAATCCAGCCGACGTTTATCACGTGTTGATCGGTAAAAGGGCTATAAGGGTGTGCGATTATCAGTACATGGAATTAATAGAGTACCGGTATCTCCGTACTAGTTTATCAATCGGCCTGGATAGTGACACTACAGTAGTAAAGGCCTGTGTTCTCGGTAGCTGCAGTGGTCTAAGGGCTAGTATATTAGCCTCCCACCTGATTAGCTTATATTCGATTCCTGTGCCAGCGGGGATTTAAATCTTTGTGTGAGCATTATAACTGGGTGCACTCAGCCTCGTGAAGACAGCTGAGAAGAAATGTGGGTTAGGATCCCATCCTCAACAGTCCTGGACGTCGCAGTGTGATGATAGCATGGAAAAAATAGTTTGCCTCTCATTTGATGAGATACGAAATGAGAGCAGAAAAGCCTGTAGAGCCAAGTGCAAGAAATGTGGATAACCTTTAAGGCCAAGTACAGAGAATGATGAATCATATGGCAAAACGCAAAGAAGTCAGCATGATGGCTGATGATGAAGGTATGCCATTAGTGAAATGCTGATTTTTTATTTTAACGCAAATAGTTCCTTGTTAGATTTTCTCGCAATGAATCTTAAGTTACCACCCACTTCTTCAAATTTTCAGTAATTTTACTGTTCTCCATTTGTATCGCTATATTTTAAACCGCTAAGAGAAAAATAAATAAATAAATAAATAAATAAATAAATAAATAAATAAATAAATAAATAAATAAATAAATAAATAAATAAATAAATAAATAAATAAATATTTATTGCAGCTAATAGCCAAAAGAGAAAATGATACAGACAAGGTAAAAACGAATATAGAATACATAATAAGTAGGGCCCGGATTCATATGCACTAAAAACTACGAAAATATGCATGCACATATGCACTAAACATGTCGTAAATATGCACTAAAATCTGTACTAAAATAAAACAAAATACACTCGTCAAAAGCATATTTAATTTTAACTCTCTGTTAAATTGAAAAATATGAAATAATTCCTTGAAAAATGATGTATGGCAGTAGGTTTCAACAGTTTTTCAATGTTTTCAGGAGTCAATAACTTTGTTGTCGGCCAGAATTAATTTATACGCTGAAAATGATCGTTCTACGTCGACGGACGTAACTGAGCAATACTTCTACACTGACACTGACTGCTCGGAACATTTTTCTGACAAAGACTTTAGGCATTTTTACAGTTTACTCTGGTGAAACACTGCAATAGACGTAGAGCAAGTTAACATATGAATGCACTTGTTTAAGCAAACCTTGGGAAGCTACTGTTAGGAGGAGGAAGGAATGTCAGAAAGAAGGAAGTAGCTGTTGTCCACCTGCTTGTATTGCGACACTGAAACCTTTTTCCTTGATCAGGGAATGATTCTTATGTTGCCAACATATATACAACATACAGAGTTCATTAGAATTTCATTTCGTTCAGAAATCTTAGATAATTGATCACACATACAGTAATATGTCTATATGCACTAACGCTCAAAATATGCACTAACGTTCAAAATATGCATTTGCATATGCACATATGCGTTTAAAAATAATCCGGACCCTAATAATAAGTGCCAGCAGGCTAGTCGTTACAACAGAAAGACGTCAAGGATTCAAGTCTATGTGTACAGTGCGTCGCATGATACCATTCACAATATTCGCCGCAACGTTCGCATACACATTCTGCGTCTGGTTGGTGAAACTTCTTCAACCTGCACAGCTATGATGGAAGCCATGTACGGCGAAGCGTGTGACCGTGTGTCTTAGTGCGTCATTTCCCCGTTTCCAATCGTTGCAGGTCATTGCGTCAGTGATGTAAAAATCCCACCAGATATCTCTCTTCTTTGCTTGCAGGCTCTGCCTGAGTTGCACGTATGCTGGTGTCGACTGTAGCGGCAGGTGGAGGTGGAGCTCTTCCACGTAATATAATTCACGTGTTAGTTCGTGTATTTTGAGACACACAGAACCTTCTTCAAGAAAGTCGCCTTCAGTTTTTCTAGCTTTTCCAGGTGTTTCAGCTTGAGGTGTGTCCAGATATTCTCTACTCCGTATGTTACGACAGGTGTAACCTTGAGATGAAAGAGTTCCAATGCTGTTTTGACGGAGAGTTTTCTCAGTTGTCTGATGTCATTCATGGCCCTCGTAGCCGCGCCGATCCTATCGTTAACGAGCAGCGTAAAGACGTTGCCAGTTGCCTGGAGTGTCACGCCCAAGTACTTGAAGTTAGAGACGCTTTCCAGGGGTTTTCTGTGTGTGAAAAACTGCTGGTTTACCTCCTTTTCGGAAAGTCATTGACACAGTCTTGCCTTCGTTTAGGGTGAGCTCGTTTTCTTCCGCCCATTCCAGTAGCAGATCAAATGCAGATTGCAGCTTCTTTTCCGAACTCGAGGCCAACACAATATCACCAGCGTACATATATAGAATTACTTTCTTCGAGACTACCTCTGTGATATCTGCCGTCGCGGTGATGAACAGTAGTGGGCTTAGAGGGTCCCCTTGTAATACACCGGTTGTTTGTTCTATTGGTATTGATGTGATTCCATCGCTTATATGTAATTTGAGGCCAGGATTTTCGCGATAAGCCGTTTTGTATAGCTGTTTCTTCTCACTTGTTTTCCTAACTTCTCTATGATAATTCTCCTATTGAGCGTGTCGAAAGCCTTGGAGATGTCTATAAATATGGCATGTAATTTTCCTTTTGGGACCGTCAGAGCTGTCTCGATATCATTTAGAAGGCACTGGATGGCCTGTGTTGTAGATCTTCCTTTTCTGAAGTCAAATTGCTCCTCGGGGAGCTTGGGGTCGATTTCCCTGTTGAGGCGTTGACGTAAGAGTTTTGTTGGAATTTTGAATAACGCGCATTCTAGGGCGATGCCTCGATAGGAGTTTGGGTCCTCGGTGCTTCCCTTTCCTTTACACAACAGTTTTACTGTGGACCTTCTCCAGCTATGGGGAATATTTCCTAGCCTGAGACATTCATTAAGGAGGGAAGTTATTGCTTCCTTCAACACTGGGAGAGCGATTTTAAGGTGCTCATTACATATATTGTCTGGACCAAAAGCTTTATTATTTTTTGAACACAGGATAGCGGCCTCTACTTCCTCAATTGTGAATATCTCCATGTCGAAGTCAGAGTTCCCCTCGATCTCGGGGGTATCCGTTGGTCGAGTATCCTTGTACTGCAGTACATTGCTAAGGTGAGTCACCCATGTCTCCATAGGGATGCTTCTGTAGTATCTTGGTTGCCTTGGGTTCAATTTTTTGTATGGGCACTGATCTGCTGCCGCTATCAGCCTCCGCTCCTCTTGCTCCTGATACCGTTCCTTTGTTTCTTTTATGAGGGTCTTGTATGTCTTCTTATGATTAGAATATTCCCTTAGATGATCGTCAGTTGGATCTTTGAGAGCTGTGTGTAGGGCATCCAATGTGGTCCTGTGAAGTCTGTAACAGGCTTCGTCAAACCATGGTTTCGATTTTCTTGTTATGGCGGCCTCTGGTATGACTTCGCCCTGTGAAAGATGTTCGAGAATGTTTGCTGCTTCGTCAAGATCTCCTTTCCGGGCCTTTTCCGAGATTGCCTGGTTGTCGGTCTCACACATGAACTGGTGTAGAGTCTTCCTTGAAAATTTCAATGTTTTTGGCTTATCCTGTTTGTTGCCATGACTGAGTAGGAAAGTCGTTTCTACTAGTTGGTGTTTCCGATAGGAGGTCGGGATTATGTATTGTTTTATTGGCTTTATTTTACCTTGATTCGAAAAGACGAAATCTATGGTGCTGGTGCCGTTATAACAGACATACGTCTTCCGGTCTTTGTTGTTTACCAGAGATATCCCTTCCTCTTCTAAGTAGCCTAAGACCACTATTGTCTTCTGTGATGGAATGTCAGTGCGGCAATTTAGGTCTCCTGCTAGGATGATGATGTTATCCTCCCGTTCCGTTATACTCAGAGCGGTATCTGCCCGAAAAGCAAGGAGCTAAACATATTTAATGTGACGTATTCTTGTTCTCTCCTTATTATTATTATTATTATTATTATTATTATTATTATTATTATTATTATTATTATTATTATTATTATTATTATTATTATTACAATTTTTTTTCGTCGCACCGACACAGATAGTTCTTATGGTGACGATGGGACAGGGAAGGCCTAGGAGTTGGAAGAAAACGACCGTAGCCTTAATTAAGATGAAGAAAACGGGAAACCACGCAAAACCATTTTCAGGGTTGCCGACAATGGGATTCGAACCCACTATCTCCTGAATGCAAGCTGATAACTACGTGACCCATACCTGGCAGCCACTTGCTCTGTCTATTATTATTATTATTATTATTATTATTATTATTATTATTATTATACCGGGTGGTACACCTCTACACCGCACATTTAAATCTTGCGCCAATTAGAACTCCTCTACAGGAGAAACACTGAACTTGAAACTAGACCTACTTAAACGTTTACTCAGAAGATGTCACTACCTTAATTTTGTGATTGTAAAGCCTCCAGGACTGTGTGAATTTCAACATGTTTTGGTTACCATTTATCAAGAAGTTTGGACTTTCTACAACAGATGTCACTAAAAAACTATGATCATGCACCCTAGTGCGAAGTGAAAGAACTTTTTGAAGAAATTTTGTATTCATAAGCTTTCTCTTTACTAAATTTCGTTCATTCATTTGTGGGTTGGCAATATTTATCTTTTCCTTCCGTCAGTTTTGAATTTAGCCAATCCAGAATTTCTGTAATTAATTTCTAACCAATCACCGGCTTCTTCTTCGATTTTGTGTGTAACTTTTTTATCTACAAATAAAGTGAGAGAGTGTGGCTTGATTATTCATGAAAGGTCTCGAACCTCCCCCGATGGTTTATAAACTGCGGATTTTCACGTCTTTTGGCCATTTGATCAACATCTAACTGAGTGTGTGTATGTGAAGCAGGAAGCGGGTGGTGCCTCTTTCATCAGGCAGCAGTTCTTCAGCAAGGTAATGGCCGTTTAACATCTTTATTTCTTGCTAGCTCAGCAGTTTAACCCGCGGGAAAGGTCCAAAACTTTTACCATGTAACCTACTTTTCTAAAAATGTAATTTTCTGCCGGCTTATGTAAAAACTTCATAAAATCTGCAACTGTAATTCGGGGATAGATAGTGATTTACCCTCTCGAGCTCCCCTTCATGTTGGTTTGAGGTGACTACATTTTGTAACTGGTTTTCTTCCTTTCTGTAATGTCTTAAATTATTCTTATACGAGTCACCTCCATAGTTTGGGAATAGCCCCTGTTTCATTGACCTAGTGCCTTTTAGGTTTTAAGAATGCATATTTAGGAGTGCTAGTACACGCCTCCATTCAACTTGGTGTTTTGGGCCATTTACTTAACCTGTTCTTTTTCTGCTAAGGACCAGTAGGTTGGGTACGAGATACCCCCGTTTCATTTGTGTAAGTTGTGCCTTGATGGCAAATAATTGTAAAGTATGATATTGCCTTGAATAGGCTTGAAAAACTGAGAGCGTGTCAGCTCTTTTCTAGTGTTGTAAGAAGGCCTCTGGGAGGCTTGACATTGTAAAGTGGGAGCAAGTGCTCCACGTTATTAGGGGATTTCTGCCCTTGAACAAATTTGGGCGTTGAGCTAGGAGCTCGAAATTGTAAAACTAGAGGCTTGTAGCCCAAGAAAGTTAAAGTTCTTGGATCCTTCTAAGTTTCGTTCTTGATTGCTATGTCTTTGTAATTTCCCTAGTGAAAAGCTATCAAATTCCTATTGTTTTCTGGAAAATATAACCTTTGTTAAAATTTTAAATTAACTTTGATTCTGTAGTTAGACCCATTCATCCCGGCACCTTCTTTCACCTCTGCTGTTCCACAGATATTCCGGAACAATTATTATTATTATTATTATTATTATTATTATTATTATTATTATTATTATTATTATTATTATTATTAGACCACTTTTCCCACACCCTAGAGGGGTCGCGAGTATAAACTGCACCACATAGGTGGATTTTAGCCTGTTTTACGAACCAGATGACCTTCCTGACGCCAATCTTGTGTGGAGGGATGTATTCACTATTGCGTTCTTCTGTGGCGGTTGATACTGTTGTGTGTTGTATGGATAGGAAGAGAAGTGCTTTGAGAAAGGCACAAAAACCCAGTCCCTGAGTCAGAGGAATTAACCAGACGCGATCTTAATCCCCATCCCAGCCGGAATCGAGCTCCGGACTCTCTGAGCCGAAGACCACAGGCAGACCATTCAGCCAAGGAGTAGGACTTATTAGTTCCTATGTAAATGTTATATCTTGCCATGATGGATCTTTGGCTTAAATCCAAGCAACGGACCTATTCATTTTTGTCAAGAAATTTTAACAAAATAAATGCAAAATGTTTTATCGTCCTTTGAATATTATTCCTGAAGATATAACCATACATTCTCTTTGATTTTTGACAGAAAATATCTCGCTTAGAAGCAGCGTATTAACGAGCACTGGAATATTACCAGAGCACCTTTCAAGCATGAAAGAGAAAGTCAAGTGTCTTCAACTTATTTTCTTTGGATTTGTTTGTTGTGAAAACATCTGAGGAAAAACAATTAGAGATTTACGAGGGCTGAAAAATAGTAGTGGAAACCTATATATAGATTATATATGTGAAACAATTTATTGTAGAACCACCACACCTCTACATGCCTTCAATAAAATAGGGAACGTGCGTGATCCGGGATTTCAATTTAAAATGCGCTACTCTGATTCGCCAATTCATGCAGAATTAAAAAATGTGGCCAGTATGTACAAATAATAACTCCAAATATGATAACAATAAAATTAAAATACGAAAATGTCTCGTGACGCAAGTACGCGATCTCATTGACTTGACGTCATCGTCTAGGTTGACTGTATTAACAGATAAAATAACACGTGGTATGTTTTGAGAAACGTCACAGGCGGATGCAGGATTTCCTGATTGGGGGGTGGTGGGTGGTGGCTAACTTGAAACAAAAATACCACATAGCAAAAACAACGATTAATTGGAACATTTTACTTCCGTACAGACAAAATTTCAAAATCTCACAACACAATTCCATTAAATAATGTTTATAGTACTACATCAACTTTACTATGTGCAGTTACGTATTAGCAGTTCACATCAATCAACGTTTGACCAGTTAGAAATATCCAGCCTTCGTTGTTTCGACTTACCGCAGATTTTCAACATTTATGTTATTGCCTTTTCCTTATGGATGTTGGCTATTACAAGACAGTAGTATAATAAGCGGGTTCGGCCGCCTCCTCCTCCTCCCGCCGCCTCCTCCGCCGCCTCCTCCGCCGCCGCCGCCGCCGCCCGCGGGAAATTTGAATTTTGGCGGGAAATTTGAATTTTGGCGCGAGATTTGAATTTGTAAACAAAGCCACGTGCTTTTTGACAGCTGTCATCGACAACAACGCATCGCTAACCTCACTGCTGCCATCTTGACGGGCCTAAACCTCACTAGTACCAACTTAACCTAACTAGCGTGAGGTAAACAAAGCCACGTGTTTTTTGACAGCCACGTGCTTTTTGACAGACAACAACGCATCGCTAACCTCAGTACTGCCATCTTGACGGGCCTAAAACTTAGTGGTACCAACTTAACCTAACTAGCATGAGGTAAACAAAGCCACGTGCTTTTTGACAGCCACGTGCTTTTCAACAGATTTGTAAACAAAGCCACGTGCTTTTTGACAGCTGTCATCGACAACAACGCATCGCTAACCTCAGTACTGCCATCTTGACGGGCCTAAACCTTAGTGGTACCAACTTAACCTAACTAGCATGAGGTAAACAAAGCCACGTGCTGTTTTGACAGCCACGTGCTTTTTTGACAGCTGTCATCCGCCATCCTTAAACCACAGTGCACTGTGCTGCCCTCTATATCGCAGTAGCTGCAAAATTCGTCACCTGTCATCGGCAGTGCTGCCATCTTGACGGGTCTAAACCTTAGTGCTACCAACTTAACCTCACTAGCTCGAGATAAACAAATCCACGTGCTTTTTGACAGCCACGTGCTTTTTGATAGCTGTCATCCGCCATTTTTAATCTATAGAGCACAGTGCTGCCCTCTTTAGCTACTTACCTTTGAAATGTGGTGGCGGATAATTTGAAAAATGCTTTTCGACAAGCAGCCATCTTTAATCCAGAGTGCACCGTGCTGCCATCTTTAGTTGAAATGTGGTGGCGGCAAATTCCACGTGCTCTTGTTTGAAAACAAACTCACGTGCTTTTTTGACAGCTACCATCCGCCATCTTTAATCAACAGAGCACAGTGCTGCCCTCTTTAGTTTGAAATGTGGTGGCGGTAAATTCCACGTGCTCTTGTTTGGAAACAAAGCCATGTGCTTTTTTCTGACAGCTGTCATCCGCCATCTTTAATCCAGAGAGCACCGTGCTGCTATCATGCGGGCAATTTCATCACCTGTCATCCGCCATCTTTAATCCACAGAACACCGTGCTGCCCTCTTTACGGCTACTACCTTAAGCATGTAGTAGCGGGCAATTTGAAAAGTTCTGTTAGCTGTCAGCCGCCATCTTTAATCAAGAGTGCACCGTGCTGCCATCTTTAGTTGAAATGTGGTGGCGGCAAATTCCGCGTGCTCTTGTTTAGTAAACAAACTCACGTGCTTTTTTGACAGCTACAATCCGCCATCTTTAATCAACAGAGCATAGTGCTGCCCTCTTTAGTTTGAAATGTGGTGGCGGCAAATTCCACGTGCTCTTGCTTGGTAAACATAGCCACGTGCAACTGTCATCCGCCATCTTTAATCCAGAGAGCACCGTGCTGCCCTCTTTATCGTAGTAGATGTAAATTCGTCACCTGTCATCCGCAGTGCTGTCATCTTTAGCTAGATACCTTTGAAATGTGGTGGTGGATAATTTAAAAAGAAAAATTCTACAGCAGCCATCTCTCGGCGCTAATTGCATAAGATGGCGGCTATACATAACTCCTTAAGTGTGCTTACGCAAGATGGCTGCTATACACAGGTTCTTATGAGACGCCCTTGCGATGCTTGCGCAAGATGGCAGTTATACATGGCTCCTTATGAGATGCCCTAGGGATGCTTGCGCAAGATGGCGGTTGCTCTTATGAGGCGGCTTAAGGGTCCTTGTACAAGATGGCTTGAGACGCCCTAAGGATGCTTGCGCAAGATGGCGGACACAAGATGGCGGCTATACACAACTCCTTATGAGACGCTTTAAGGGTGCTTGCGCAAGATGGTTGCTACTCTTAGCTTAGAGGCTAACGTGTCGTGCTAGTTCGATTCATGAAATTTAGGGCTTAAATGCAAAATGTTAAATATATCGAAAACGGTGCACCGTAGAGCAAAACGGACAAAATTTTTCTGCCTAATACCCAGGTTCGCAGTATGAGGAACAAGTAAAACATAGTCTAATGATGGGATCAACGGTTCGGTTCCTACTTAGGCCCTTTGGCATTTGCTCTGTTTTAGCTTGTATTGAAGCGAGTCTTCGTAACATGATCAGGTCTAGCTATGGTAGAGAGTATAACGTACCGTGCTGGTTCGATTCATTAAATTTGGAGGCTTAAATGCAAAATGTTAAATATCTCGAAAACGGACAAAATTTTTCCGCCTAATACGTAGGTTCGTAGTATCAGGAACAAGAAAAAACATAGTCTATTGATGAGATCAACGGTTCGATTCCTACTTAAGCCCTTTGGCATTGGCAGCTATCTATTTCTACAAGATGGTGGCTGCTCTTATGAGACACAAGATGGCTTGAGACGTCCTAGGGATGCTTACGCAAGATGGCGGACACAAAATGGTGACTATACATAGCTCCTTATGAGACGGCCTAGGGGTGCTCGCACAAGATGGCGGCTACTCTGATGAAGAAAGCTAGCTTAGAGGCTACTGCGCAAGATAACAGCTGCTGTTATGCATGCGGTGGAGGGCAATTTGAAATTCTATGTGCTTAATCAACAGAGCACCCTGCTGCCCTCTTTAGCTGAAATGTGGTGGTGGATAATTTGAAAAATTCTTTTGACAGCTATCATCTTTAAAAACAATGGCGACTATACATAGGCTGTTAAGGCCTTATCATTCTCCTCCTCCTCCTCCTCCTCCTTCTCTACCTCCTCCTCCGCCTCTTATGTCAAGGCATAGCTTTATATCGAACAAGTTTAAACCTGCATCGCGAAGGCAAGCGTGTGCAGCGATAACATTATTGTACATGTTTAGACTTTCGACACATAACAAGAGTAGAATCAAACGCTGTACTCGATACGACATGTGATCAGAACATTGATTGATGCGTTCAGAAAACAAAATAAGTGATCAAGACTAGAATCGAACACTGTACTCAATACATCATGTGTTTAGAATATGTCATGGGATACCCTTGTTCTAAGAAGATCAGATTGAAACATAACAAGACTAGAATAGAACACTGTAATCGATGTTGTTAACTTCAACATGTGATCAGAACATTGATTGATGTGTTCAGAACACAAAATAAGTGATCATGACTAGAATCGAACACTGTACTCGATACAACATGTGATCAGAACATTGATCGATGTGTTCAGAACACAAAATAAGTGATCAAGACGAGAATCGAACACTGTACTCAATACAACATGTGTTTAGAACATGTTAGGGGGTACCCTTGTTCTAAGAAGATCAGAATGAAACATAACAAGACTAGAATCGAACACTGTAATCGATGTTGTTAACCTCAACATATGATCAGAACATTGTTTGATGTGTTCAGAGCAAAAGTACAATTTTGATGATTTGCTTAGTGTAAAATCAAAAACTATGGAAACACACTGTGCACATATCGCGTAGCTAACTCGCTCAGTAAGCAATATTGCAAAACTACAACTTCAATGATTTGCATAGTGTAAAAATCAAAAACACACTGTACCCATACTGCGCAGCTAACTCGCTCGGTAAACGATATAGCCAAAGTATAACTTCAAATTATTTACCTTCTATCATTCGTCTTGTGTGTGAAAATCAGTCGAACAAGTTATCGCATAAACATGGCTGAAAAAAAAATCGTGATAGGGTATGGAACCCAGGGGTTACATCTTATCAGAAGGGGCAAAAAGGATGAAAGGACTCTTCCTCCTCCTTACCGCACATTCCTTGTAGGGCTAATTGGCTGAAGGGCTAATGGGCAAAAGGGCTAAAGGGCTAAAGGGCTAATGGGCTAAAGGGCAAAAGGGCTAATGTGCTAAAGGGCTAAAGGAGCAACAACCTCATCGATCGCTATCAGCAAGAACGCTTGTACTTTGTTAAGCGTAGAAAATTAATCTTTATTTGTAAATGGTTTTATGTTCATAACAAGGAATGGAACCTAGGGGTTACGTCTTACGTAATAAAATCCCCGAGGTGCGACGAGTTTCGTTTTTTTAACTAGTGTTTGGAACACTGAACTTTTCAAGATGGCAAGAGTGAGGTTAGCAATGTTCTGTTGTTGGATTATAAATCCCGCTCTACAACATGCATAAGGTGGCAGCCTTGAGGTTTACTGCCGTAAAGATGACAAGAGTGAGGTTAACAATGTTCTGTTGTTGGATTTTAAATTCCGCGCTCTAACATGCGTAAGGTGGCAGCCTTGAGGTTTACCGCCGTAAAGATGGCAGCAGTTAGGTTAGCGACGCTCTATTGTCCTTCAAAGTGAGGTTAGGGTTCGTCAAGAAGACAGCTGTCAAAAAAGCACGTGGCTATGTTTACCAAACAAGAGCACGTAGCCGTGACGTCACGGTCACGTAATCAATCCTTAGCTCGACGTCGTTAAGAGCAGTATTAGGGTTAGCTATGCTTAAAAGTCTTGGGAACAGAGCAGCAGTATGAATTGCTATGTTTCAAAGCGTGTACACATGACCTATCGATTTTACATGCATCGACCATCGAACTAAACTTCATCCGCTAGATCGTGCTGCTATCTTAGCATGACTTTAAAGTACAATGAACAGCCATGTTTCAAAGCGTGTACACATCACCTATCGATTTTGCACACATCGACTCTCGTACTAAACTTCTTCCGCTAGATTGTGCTGCTATCTTAGCATAACCTTAAAGTACAAAGAATAGCCATGTTTCAAAGCGTGTACACATTACCTATCGACTTTGCATGCAACAAATATCGTACTAAACTTCTTCCGCTAGGTTGTGCTGCTATCTTAGCATAACTTATACACATGAACTTAAAGTACAAAGAATAGCCATGTTTCAAAGCGTGTACACATTACTTATTGATTTTGCATGCATCAAATATCGTACTAAATTTCTTCCGCTAGATTGTGCTGCTATCTTAGCATAACCTATACCCATGAACTTAAAGTACAATGAATAGTCATGTTTCAAAACGTGTACACATCAACTATCGAATTTGCATGTATCGACTCTCGTACTAAACTTCTGCAGGTAGATTGTGCTGCTATCTCAGCATAACTAAGACGCATGAACTTAAAGAACAAAGAATAGCTATGTCTCAAAACGTGTACACATTGCCTATCGATTTTGCAAGCATCGACTCTCATACTAAACTTCTTCCGCTAGATTGTGCTGCTATCTTAGCGTAACCTATACGCATGACCTTATGGTACAAAGAATAGCCATGTTTCAAAGCGTGTACACATTACCTATCGACTTTGCATGCAACAAATATCGTACTAAACTTCTTCCGCTAGGTTGTGCTGCTATCTTAGCATAACTTATACACATGAACTTAAAGTATGAAGAATAGCCATGTTTCAAAGCGTGTACACATTACTTATTGATTTTGCATTCATCGAATCTCGTAATAAATTTCTTCCGCTAGATTGTGCTGCTATCTTAGCATAACCTATACCCATGAACTTAAAGTACAATGAATAGTCATGTTTCAAAGCGTGTACACATCAACTATCGATTTTGCATGTATCGACTCTCGTGCAAAACTTCTTCAGGTAGAATGTGCCGCTATCTTAGCATAACTAAGACGCATGAACTTAAAGTACAAAGAATAGTCTTGCTTCAAAGCGTGTACACATTACCTAATGATTTTGCAAGCATCGACTCTCGTACTAAACTTCTTCCACTAGATTGTGCTAAAATCGTGTAAGTGTTCTGCTATCTTAGCATAACCTATCGATTTTACATGCATCAACTATCGCAAGCATAACTAAGACGCATGAACTTAAAGTACAAAGAATAGCCTTGTTTTCAAAGCGTGTACACATTACCTATCGATAATGTATGTATCGAATATCGAATATCGTACTAAACTTCTTCCGCTAGATTGTGCTGCTATCTTAGCATAACCTATACGCATGACTTTAAGGTACAAAGAATAGCCATGTTTCAAAGCGTGTACACATTACCTATCGACTTTGCATGTATCGACTCTCGTACAAAACTTCTTCCGCTAGATTGTGCTAAAATCATGTAAGTGTGCTGCTATCTTAGTATAACCTATCGATTTTACATGCATCGACTATCGTACTAGACTTCTTCCGCTAGAGCATGTACCAATCGCTTTTGTGTATCCCAAACCCCTGTGCACGAACTTAAAGCATAAAGATGAGCTATGTTCTAAAGCGTGTACACATCACCTATCGATAATGTATGTATCGAATATCGTACTAAACTTCTCCTGCTAGAGCGTACGAGTATCGCTTGTGCGTGCACGAACTTAAAGCATAAAGAATAGCAATGTATAAAAATCTTGTAAACAAAGCAGCAGCATTACGTATAGTCAAGATTAAATGCGTGCACACATCATGCATCCATGATGCACACAGTACTAAACTTATTCCATTAGAATGTACAAAGTTCGCATGTGTTTGTACTGCTATCTTAGCATAGCCTATGTGCATGAACTTAAAGCATAAAGAATAGTTATGTGTAAAAAATCTTGTGAACATAGCAGAGTGTTAACTACGTAGGTGTAGACATTGAACTTTACATGCTGAGGCAACATACTACGTGACCGTGACGTCACGACCACGTGCTCTTGTTTGGTAAACATAGCCACGTGCTTTTTTGACAGCTGTCTTCTTGACGAACCCTAACCTCACTTTGAAGGACAATAGAGCGTCGCTAACCTCACTGCTGCCATCTTTACGGCGGTAAACCTCAAGGCTGCCACCTTATGCATGTTATAGCGCGGAATTTAAAATCCAACAGCAGAACATTGTTAACCTCACTCTTGCCATCTTTACGGCGGTAAACCTCAAGGCTACCACCTTATGCATGTTGTAGCGCGGAATTTAAAATCCAACAACAGAACATTGTTAACCTCACTCTTGCCATCTTTACGGCGGTAAACCTCAAGGCTACCACCTTATGCATGTTGTAGCGCGGAATTTAAAATCCAACAACAGAACATTGCTAAACTCTCTGCTATCATCTTGAAAAGTTCAGTGTTCCAAACACTAGTTCGAAAAACGTAACTCATCACACCTCGGGGATTTTCCATTCCTTGTTCTGAACATGAAACCATTTACAAATAAAGATTAATTTTCTACACTTAACAAAGTACAAGCGTTCTTGCTGATAGCGATCGACGAGGTTGTTGCTCCTTTAGCCCTTTAGCCCATTAGCCCTTTAGCCCATTAGCCCTTTAGCCCTTTAGCCCTTTAGCCCATTAGCCCTTCAGCCAATTAGCCCTTCAAGGAATGTGCGGTAAGGAGGAGGAAGAGTCCTTTCATCCTTTTTGCCCTTCTGATAAGATGTAACCCCTGGGTTCCATACCCTATCACAATTTTTTTTCAGCCATGTTTATGCGATAACTTGTTCGACTGATTTTTACACACAAGACGAATGATGGAAGGTAAATAATTTGAAGTTATACTTTGGCTATATCGTTTACCGAGCGAGTTAGCTGCGCAGTATGGGTACAGTGTGTTTTTGATTTTTACACTATGCAAATCATTGAAGTTGTAGTTTTGCAATATTGCTTACTGAGCGAGTTAGCTACGCGATATGTGCACAGTGTGTTTCCATAGTTTTTGATTTTACACTAAGCAAATCATCAAAATTGTACTTTTGCTCTGAACACATCAAACAATGTTCTGATCATATGTTGAGGTTAACAACATCGATTACAGTGTTCGATTCTAGTCTTGTTATGTTTCATTCTGATCTTCTTAGAACAAGGGTACCCCCTAACATGTTCTAAACACATGTTGTATTGAGTACAGTGTTCGATTCTAGTCTTGATCACTTATTTCGTGTTCTGAACACATCGATCAATGTTCTGATCACATGTTGTATCGAGTACAGTGTTCGATTCTAGTCATGATCACTTATTTTGTGTTCTGAACACATCAATCAATGTTCTGATCACATGTTGAAGTTAACAACATCGATTACAGTGTTCTATTCTAGTCTTGTTATGTTTCAATCTGATCTTCTTAGAACAAGCGTATCCCCTGACATATTCCAAACACATGATGTATTGAGTACATTGTTCGATTCTAGTCTTGATCACTTATTTTGTTTTTCTGAACGCATCAATCAATGTTCTGATCACATGTCGTATCGAGTACAGCGTTTGATTCTACTCTTCTTATGTTTCGAAAGTCTAAACATGCACAATAATGTTATCGCTGCACACGCTTGCCTTCGCGATGCAGGTTTAAACTTGTTCGATATAAAGCTATGCCTTGACATAAGAGGCGGAGGAGGAGGTAGAGAAGGAGGAGGGGGAGGAGGAGGAGGAGGAGGAGAATGATAAGACCTTAACAGCCTATGTATAGTCGCCATTGTTTTTAAAGATGATAGCTGTCAAAAGAATTTTTCAAATTATCCACCACCACATTTCAGCTAAAGAGGGCAGCAGGGTGCTCTGTTGATTAAGCACATAGAATTTCAAATTGCCCTCCACCACATGCATAACAGCAGCTGTTATCTTGCGCAGTAGCCTCTAAGCTAGCTTTCTTCATAAGAGTAGCCGCCATCTTGTGCGAGCACCCCTAGGCCGTCTCATAAGGAGCTATGTATAGTCACCATTGTGTGTCTGCCATCTTGCGTAAGCATCCCTAGGACGTCTCAAGGCATCTTGTTTCTCATAAGAGCAGCCACCATCTTGTAGAAATAGATAGCTGCGAATGCCAAAGGGCTTAAGTAGGAATCGAACCGTTGATCTCATCATTAGACTATGTTTTTTCTTGTTCCTGATACTACGAACCTACGTATTAGGCGGAAAAATTTTGTCCGTTTTGCTCTACGATGCATCGTTTTCGAGATATTTAACATTTTGCATTTAAGCCTCCAAATTTAATGAATCGAACCTGCACGGTACGTTATACTCTCTACCATAGCTAGACCTGGTCATGTTACGAAGACTCGCTTCAATACAAGCTAAAACAGAGCAAATGCCAAAGGGCCTAAGTAGGAACCGAACCGTTGATCCCATCATTAGACTATGATTTTCTTGTTCCTCATACTGCGAACCTACGTATTAGGCAGAAAAATTTTGTCCGTTTTGCTCTACGGTGCACCGTTTTCGATATATTTAACATTTTGCATTTAAGCCCTAAATTTAATGAATCGAACTATCACGACACGTTAGCCTCTAAGCTAGCATTCTTCATAAGAGTAGCAACTATCTTGCGCAAGCACCCTTAAAGCGTCTCATAAGGAGTTATGTATAGCTGCCATCTTGTGTCCGCCATCTTGCGCAAGCATCCTTAGGGCGTCTCAAGCCATCTTGTCCAAGGACCCTTAAGCCGTCCCATAAGATCAGCCGCTATCTTGCGCAAGCATCCCTAGGGTATCTCATAAGGAGCCATGTATAACTGTCATCTTGCGCAAGCATCCCAAGGGCGTCTCATAAGAACCTGTGTATAGCAGCCATCTTGCGTAAGCACCCTTAAGGAGTCATGTATAGCCACCATCTTATGCAATTAGCGTCGAGAGAGGGCTGCTGTAGAATTTTTCTTTTTAAATTATCCGCCACCACTTTTCAAAGGTATCTAGCTAAAGATGGCAGCACCGCGGATGACAGGTGACGAATTTACATCTACTACGATAAAGAGGGCAGCACGGTGCTCTCTGTATTAAAGATGGCGGATGACAGCTGTCAAAAAAGCACATGGCTATGTTTACCAAACAAGAGCACGTGGAATTTGCCGCCATCACATTTCAAACTAAAGAGGGCAGCACTATGCTCTGTTGATTAAAGATGGCGGATGGTAGCTGTCGAAAAAGCACGTGAGTTTGTTTCCAAACAAGAGCACGTGGAATTTTTCAATTTGCCGCCACCACATTTCAAAGGTATCTAGCTAAAGATGGCAGCACGGTGCTCTCTTGATTAAAGATGGCGGATGATATCTAACAGAACTTTTCAAATTGTCCGCTACTACGTGCTTAAGGTAGTAGCCATAAAGAGGGCAGCACGGTGTTCTGTGGATTAAAGATGGCGGATGACAGGTGATGAAATTGCCCGCATGATAGTAGCACAGTGCTCTGTTGATTAAAGATGGCGGATGACAGCTGCACGTGGCTTTGTTTCCAAACAAGAGCACGTGGAATTTACCACCACCACATTTCAAACTAAAGAGGGCAGCACTGTGCTCTATAGATTAAAGATGGCAGATGACAGCTGTCAAAAAAGCACGTGAGTTTGTTTTCAAACAAGAGCATGTGGAATTTGCTGTCACCGGGGCAGCACTGTTCTCTCTGGATTAAAGATGGCTGCTTGTCGAAAAGCATTTTTCAAATTATCCGCCACCACATTTCAAAGGTAAGTAGCTAAAGAGGGCAGCACTGTGCTCTATAGATTAAAGATGGCGGATGACAGCTATCAAAAAAGCACGTAGCTGTCAAAAAGCACGTGGATTTGTTTATCTCGAGCTAGTGAGGTTAAGTTGGTAGCACTAAGGTTTAGACCCGTCAAGATGGCAGCACTGCCGATGACAGGTGACGAAAGAGGGCAGCACGGTGCTCTGTAGTTTAAAGATGGCGGATGACAGCTGTCAAAAAAGCACGTGGCTGTCAAAAAGCACGTGGCTTTGTTTATCTCGCGCTAGTGAGGTTAAGTTGGTACTACTGAGGTTTAGGCCCGTCAAGATGGCAGTACTGGGGTTAGCGATGCGTTGTTGTCGATGACAGCTGTCAAAAAGCACGTGGCTTTGTTTACAAATCTGTCGAAAATCACGTGGCTGTCAAAAAAACACGTGGCTTTGTTTACCTCATGCTAGTTAGGTTAAGTTGGTACCACTAAGGTTTTGGGCCCGTCAAGATGGTAGTACTGAGGTTTGCGATTCGTTGTTGTTGATGAGAGCTGTCAAAAAGCACGTGGCTTTGTTTACAAATCTGTCAAAAAGCACGTGGCTGTCAAAAAAAACACGTGGCTTTGTTTACCTCATGCTAGTTAGGTTAAGTTGGTACCACTAAGGTTTAGGCCCGTCAAGATGGTAGTACTGAGGTTTGCGATGCGTTGTTGTCTGTCAAAAAGCACGTGGCTTTGTTTACAAATCTGTCAAAAAGCACGTGGCTGTCAAAAAGCACGTGGCTTTGTTTACCTCGCGCTAGTTAGGTTAAGTTGGCACTACTGAGGTTTAGGCCCGTCAAGATGGCAGTACTGAGGTTAGCGATGCGTTGTTGTCGATGACAGCTGTCAAAAAGCACGTGGCTTTGTTTACAAATTCAAATTTCCCGCGGGAGGTGGAGGAGACCTCTGGGAGGCCTCTGGCTGAGGTGGAGGTGGAGGAGGCATCTGGGAGGCCTCTGGCTGAGGTGGAGGTGGAGGTGGCCTCTGGGAGCCTGAGGTGGAGGTGGCCGCCGAATCCCTGTATTATACTACTCAAGACCATTAAATCGGTTTTCTCCCATTGTACTTGTAGGTTTTTAGCTTACGTAGACACGAGAAACTCATCTCTGTAGAGACTGTTGATACTGGAATGGAAGCAAATATTTTTAGAAATAGTCTGCTAACGGGAAAGAAATCTTCATTACATAGAGCTGATATACGCATTTTTTGGCCTATATTTTCTTCTGGATGAGACGTTGTCCACAGTGATATTTCTGCTCTGCAATCTGCTTCATCCATCTCTGCTGCTATAAAAATTTCGTCTATTGAAAACGTAAAAGAATGACTGGGAATAAGCCCTTCTAAAGGGGGTCACTTTGTTAACATTATCCCAAAGGCGTTGTTCTACCTGGCTTATTAAGAGGTCGACAAAAGACAAGGATAACACCTTCCTGAAGCACTCGTATTCCTCGGGATCCTTAATTGACACATTCAATTTTTGAGTTCGTCTGCCACAAATATGTGGGAGACGAATTTCTTCACCCATTGAAGCAGGTATATTACTTGATGCAATAAAATGCCTTTACCCTTTTCATCGGTATTTCTTCTCATTATATTCAAGTTTCCTATTAAGGTGCCATTGTAAGGTAGTGCAAATGACAAACATCGTTTAGGATTTTGCAAGAACTTGCTTAGTTTCATGGGATGGACCAAATAGAGGACAGCTGTTTCCAAACTAATGATAAATTTACTTCTTCTCAAAGCCGCGCCTAAGGCAACAGCTTTACTTAACGTCTCATTATCTGGATTGTCTATTTGTTAAAGCAGCCTTACAACATGTAACATTAGTTTCTGAAACAGAATGGAGCTATCATGTCTTACTACCCAATGAGTACGTAGGGCAAAATGCTTTTATCTTGGTCTCTTTGACTCACTGATATAAGGTTTACTAATAATTATTTGAAGAGCATACATTCTTTTCTCACAAGCAGAGACAAAGTTGACAATGATGAAGTACCTCCTACCATATTCTTAATTCGCCTATTATCACAGCTTTTTGTAATGCCCAAGTTCAGTTGATGGCTGAAGCAGTATGCCAGAGGTTGTTCATTAAAAATCAGTTTTGGGTTCCAAGAAATTTACCGGGCATATCTGATCCGATGAAAGCCCTGAGCCCGAAAGCATTGAAGGTTTAATGCAAGTCTTCATAACTCATTGACAATGCCGGCTTTTATATCCACTCCAGCCTCAGAGGAAGCAAATTGTATACAGAATTTTCAGAAACAGCCGCACAATTCTTCACTGTAGGCAACCACTCCCTCCTGAATTAGCGTGTTTGCTTGCCCTCCAAATTTCCAAGAAACGTAAAGTTAGCTGGAGGATTCAATGTTTCAGTCAAGAAAATATAATGTTGTAAATTCATGCTATGTCTTCCCAACAGCATGAGCAATACCGGAAGTATGGTATTCATCAAGGACCTCCAGAAATTTGAAGGAGTCATACCATTCACTGTTACATTTTATTGGCAGTAAAAGGACTGCTTGCAGAAAATCTTTACATTCATTGTTTTGAAAACATAAACAACATAAAGAAAAATGACAGTTTTATTATTTGTATAGGTATTTATGAACAATAATGTAGGTACAAAACGTGAATATATGCCCACGATATAAAAATATTTATCAATAGCTTGACAAGCAAATACAAACGTAACTTTAAAGCTTATCGGTCTGTCAAAACACTAATTCACACACAGCATTAAAATATAATTGTAAAAATACACGCTAGTAAACAAAGAATGACATGTTTCGTTCTACAAAAACAATCTCAGATTCTATGAAATGACTTACCATGCGCATATGTGTACAATATTGTTTACGTTGCATAAACTTGTCAATGATCGAGAGTTGATGATATTATATGCTAGAAATGTTTCTGTACTTATCTAAGCTGCTCATCAATCGTCTGTTACTTTCAGCAACTGGTTAATACAAAAATAAAAATGCCCAGCTCTAAAATCGAATTCGAGCTTTCTGCTTGACAGCCAGACTTTATAAACACTACACCACGGAAAGCGAGAAGAGAGAACCGTCCTAAGAGGCTATATATCCCCTTCAAAAATCAAATTTTATAGTTCCGTATATTTTTGTTACCGAGCAAGTGGCCGCGCGGTTTGGGTCACATAGCTATCAGCTTGCATTCGGGAGATTGTGGGTTCGAACCCCACTGTCGGCAGCCCTGAACATGATTTTCCGTGGTTTCCCATTTTCACACGAGGCAAATGCAGGGGATGTACCTTAATTAAAGCCATGGCCGCTTCCTTCCCACTCTCATCCCTTTCCTATTCCATAGTTGCCGTAAGACCTATCTGTGTCAGTGCGGCGTACGGCAAATTGTAAGAAAAATCTACAACTACTGAACTCCAACACAACAACTCCTCGTTCGTGGAGTTCGTGGAGTTCGTGGCGGCCTTGGGTGGTAAAGAACTGAAATATTCGTGGTGTAGCTAGAGAGGAAAAGTACTCATTTCCAGTTCCAGAAGGTCCACGAGCAAGCCAAACGAGAGCATAACACAAGGATAGGCCGGCCATGCCCTCCAGGCCGGCTGGGAGGACCGTGGTCTAACTCACTTATCCCTTCCAGGAAATACCGAAGGGGACCATGACAGGGCCAACGTTCGTTTGAGCACGTAACAATATGTTTTGGTTGGACATACGGAGCACTCAAACTACATACGACTTTCTTCCACATTAGAATTAACTGCTTTTATTAGCCAATATTTAGTCACAGTGTCATATACGTTTCAGCATTCTTCAAAATCCCGGACTCACAGAACACCAGTGAACAAGACACGACACAACACAACACAACACAACACAACACAACACAACACAACACAACACAACACAACACAACACAACACAACACAACACAACACAACACAACACAACACAACACAACACAACACAACCTTCTCGCATGTCAAGAAAAGCTAAAAATGATAATAAACTAAAAAATAAAAATGCAGCCATTTGAAGTTATTAATATTCTCACGTGATAGCCCCAGGCGGGTTATTTTCCAAAATCGTTGTAGATAACTCCGAATTTTTGGAAAGAGAGGTGTATATTAGTCTATATCAGGGCCTCTCAAACGCCCAAAATCTCACGCGTGCAAATTGAGGCGCAGAGTTCCTGTGCACAGTGCATCGGTCCCATTCGGCTCGGCTCGGACCAACGCTTCGTCTCTGGTCTACTCGGCTAAGCTCGGCTCAACTCGGCTCGTATTTGGAGCGCTACGGAGCAAGTGGGGAAGAGGGAGACTGGCGGAGCGAGCGAGACAGGCGTGGGGAAAGAGACAGACAGCGCTATTGCTCCAAATCGAGGAGTGGGGGTTTGCACCAGGTGCATGCACTCTGAGAGGCCCTGGTCTATATCTTACGGCAGAATTTGTAAATGTAGAATTACTTCAAGAAGACCTGAACCTAATAGGACAGATATATAACGAAATGACAATAATTATTGACAATTTCACTCGGACCCCAGACAGGAGGTTAAGGACGTGTCCAGGAAACGGAAGACGTCTGGTCACCCTGCACGTAAGAACTTTCATTTTTAGGTAGCTATAGTGTTCTGTTTACACCGTAGTGCCGTCTGTGTTGTGAGCGGTTTGGGTCACGTAGTTATCAGCTTGCATTCGGGAGATGGTGGGTTCGAATCCCACCGTCGGCAGCCCTGAAGAGGATTGCCTGTGGTTTCCCATTTTCACGCCAGGGAAATCCTGGTACTGTATCTTAAGGCTACGGCTACAATCCTAGCCTTTCCCTTTCCTCCGTCGCCGAAAACCTTTGATGTGTTGTCCTGCTCCATGGCTAAATGGTTAGCGTGCTGGTCTTTGGTCTCAGGGGCCCCGGGTTCGATTCCCGGCAGGGTTGGGAATTTTAACCATAATTGGTTAATTCCTCTGGCACGGGGGCTGGATGCATGTGTCGTCTTCATCATCATTTCATCCTCATCACGACGCGCGGGTCACCTACGGGCGTCAAATCAAAAGACCGGCATCTGGCGAGCCGAACTTGTCCTCGGACACTCCCGGCACTAAAAGCCATACATCATTTTATTTGATGTGTTTATGCAACGTTCAACCACTAATAAATAAATAAAAAAATAAAAAAATAAAAATACGTAAAAGGGACGACGTTCGGCCCTGTTTTGAGTGTTAGTTGCTAAAGACGACCGTTCTCAAACGGTTAAAACCGCTCCAATCGAGTAATTAGCATTGAAAATAGTAGGTCTACAATATTGAAATCGGCTTTATCTCCGTAAGTATGACATGACGTCTCTCTGTCTGGCTCTCTGCCTGCCGTCTGAAATGACAACACATCTAAACCGCGGAATTCCATGAAATTTTGAACAAACGTTCTCAGACTATCAATGTAATATTTCAAAATAATGACCTGAAAATTGATTTTCTGCGAAATTATTCGCATAATATTAATAAATTAGATGGTGTATGTTTCTTTGTTGCTCAGTCACGCCAAAACTGTAGGACCAATTTGAGCTTACGTTTGCTGTGGATTTATCACATATATATCCACTTCAAACACGCGCCTATTCTGATTTTTCAATAATCCGCTTTTTTATGTTTTAAATTATGTTTTAGGTTTTCATTCCGTAAGCTGATGCGGTACGGCGGGCCTCATAGAGGGTGACACCTTCCCCCAGGCCAGGAGAGGTGTTGCGGTGTAGTGAAGTGTGGGAAGGGCGTTGCTGGAGCCTACAGAATTAGCCCCACCATTTGCCTGGAGGTGAGAATGGAAAACCACAAGAAACCATTCTCAGGAGCGGACGTTGTGGTTTGAACCCACTCACCTCTCGAATTCCGAACTGTACCATAGCGATCTGCTTGGTGAAATATCTGTTTCGAAATGTTGGCCATTAATATGTAGGTATTTACAGAACCTTTTCATGTTTTGTCTGTCTGTTAGGTCATCAGCCCAGAGGCTGGTTGGATCCTGAAATAGCACCATCAAAGGCTATGCAGTTATAGGGAAAAAACCAATGACGACACCTAACAGGTAAGATGAGGAGTGAGGTAGTTTGCCTTGCTTTCCTCACTGGACCAGAAAGTGCTATTGCAGCACGACTGACCCTATAAGTGACACCTTTCATAACACTCAGACACACTAGTTGTGCTCAGAATGTCGTTACTCAGCACCACCCATACCCCAGCAACTTACATGTTGTCACAGCCATGGAAGAGACTGGGACTTCACTGGAAGCTACACTTGCTCTCACCAGACGAGTTGACCGTGCGGTTAGTGGCACGCAGCTGTGAGTTTTCATCCGGGAGATACTGGGTTTAAACCCTACTGTCGGCAGCCCAGAAGATGGTTTTCCGTGGTTTCCCATTTTCACACCTGGCAATTGCTGGGTCTGTACCTTAATCAAGGCCACAGACGCTTCCTTCCCACTCCTAGCCCTTTCCTATCCCATCGTCGCCGTAAGACCTATCTGTGTCGGTGCGACGTAAAAATTTGTAAAAATAAATAATAAAAACCCTTTGCTCTGGCCTATGTCAAGAGATGGATGAATAAGTACTGTAGACCTGTACATCAAGAAATGACAGCAGGCAGCGCTCAGGTTTTATCCACAAAAAACCTACATAAAGGGTGAATGGTCAGTCCTGCCACAAAATAAAGTCTAGCAAGTGTACTAAAAGTTCATTTTTCTACAAGAAAGCACATATGCATTTTCTTTGTAACTCTAATTGTTCTCGAGAATATTACGCTCTTACGCTTTCAGCAAATACTGACTCACTGTTGTTAATTGAATTGCGCTAGGTCTCATCTGCGGCAGTTGTGGGTACAAACACTAACCCGCCACGCAGGCAACATCAGCTAGTTCTTTATAAATGGTTACAAAAATATGAAATCAGATCTAGAAGCCTGGAATTCAGTAATCAAAGACGTCTCGTCCCATTCTCCTTGTCTACGTACCTATTGAGTGTCCTCCTGCAGTATCGGATGCCGAATGCTCTACTGCGGACCTGTCTTAATAATAATAATAATAATAATAATAATAATAATAATAATAATAATAATGGTTTTACGTCCCACTAACTACTGGGAGTTCTTTTGCGTACCAATAAATCTACCGACACGAGGCTGACGTATTTCAGTACCTTCAACTACCACCGGACTGAGCCAGGATCGAACCTGCCAAGTTGGGGTCAGAAGACCACTGCCACTCAGCAGGGCGACCTTTGTCTTACTCGGAGCTCAGTGATCACTAGAGATGGGCACAATATGAAGAACATCTTGCCAAAATATGAAACATATTTTGTCATTTCTTTCTTTCTTACTTTCTTAATCTGCTTACCTTCCAGGGTTGGTTTTTCCCTCGGACTCAGAGAGGAATCTCACCTCTACCGCCTCAAGGGCAGTGTCCTGGAGCGTGAGACATTGGGTTTGGGGGATACAACTGGTGACCAGTACTTCGCCCAGGCAGCCTCACCTGCTGTGATGAACAGGGGCCTTGCGGGGGGATGAGAAGATCGGAAGGGATAGACAAGGAAGAGGGAAGGAAGCGGCCGTGGCAAGTTAGGTACCATGCCGGCATTTACCTGGAGGAGAAGTGGGAAACCACGGAAAACCAATTCCAGGATGGCTGAGGTGGTAATCGAACCCACCTCTACTCAGTTGACCTCCCGAGGCTGAGTGGTCCCCGTTCCAGCCCTCGTACCACTTTTCAAATTTCGTGGCAGAGCCGGGAATCGAACCCTGGCCTCAGGGGGTGGCAGCTAATCACACTAACCACTACACCACAGAGGCGGACATATTTTGTCATAATGTGAAAATATGAAGGAAAATTAAAAATATAAAATGAATATTTTAATGCTGATATATTTTTTTCCCTAAACCGATTACAGCAGCTTTACATTATTTCAACTTCCTCTAGTTTTGTTCGACGGTGATTATTGTTCCTAAATGTCTCTGCTGATGCCCAGTCAGACGGACATAGTTTTACACGCAGTTTATTTCACAAACATGGTACTGTAAACCCTCTTCGTAGGTCTGCTTCAAACTCTAGCGGAATACGGCCAATCACGCTATTCACCAGGGTGTGGGAGTGGATTGCGGAGGCTACCGCGGTTATCAATGAGCGGTTCTGGACTGCGTGCTTCTACTGTAAGGCGTTACTCGGTAAATATCGGCACCTACACCGGTGCATGTGTATTCCACGACTAACAAACAAGAGAAAGGTCTGAAGTTGCAGAAATTGCGAATTGTAAAGATAAATTTATCATTAGGTGTAACGAATACTCCGAAGGTTACATTAGGAGTTGTTACGTAAGTAGACATAAGTGAAATTTATTATCCGTATTTGATTTAATTTGATAATAACTGATTATTATAATTTAAAAATGGTTTATATGCTAAAATTCAACATCTGAGAAAAATTATAAAACATGTTTTTTAAGGTAACATTTTTAAACAAATTAGTACATATGTTTTACAGAAACATACAGATACATAGGAACACATTAAGATAGTATATTTGCATAAAGAACGATACTTCATGAAGAAGACATGAAGGAAAACTGAGAAAGGTTTTATATACTATGTCCTTGTAACTCATAAAGTCCGACTCCTTGGCTGAATGGTAGGCATTGAGGCCTTCAGTTCAGAGGGTCTCAGGTTCGATTGCGGCCGTGTCGGAGATTTTAAGCGTGTCTGATTAATTCATCTGGCTCAGGGACTGTATGTTTGAGTTTGTCCCACCACTCTCCTCTTCATATTCACACTACTAATCACCACAAAAACACACAATAGTGATTACATCCCACAAGCGACCTCACAGGTGTGGGTAAAAGCGGTAGAAGATGAAGTTCTTGTAACTCATATTGTCCTATGTCTCAACTTACTTTCTGAAACAAATTAGTAATTTTGGTACAGCTACAGTTTCAACACCCACACATCGCAGAAGTTAACTGTGAGATTGTTTGCTAGTTGCTTTACGTCGCACCGACACAGATAGGTCTTATGGCGACGATGGGACAGGGAAGGGCTGGGAGTGGGAAGGAAGCGGCTGTGGCCTTAATTAAGGTACAACCCCAGCATTTGCCTGGTGTGAAAATGGGAAACCACTGAAAACCTTTTTAGGGCTGCCGATAGTGGGGTTCGAACCTACTATCTCCCGAACACTGGATACTGGCCGCACTTACGCGACTGCAGCTATCGAGCTCGGTACACACGGCTAAACTAGGTTCAATAGTTCATTAATTAATTAATTAATGCTATTTGCTTTACGTCCCACTAACTACTTTTACGGTCTTCGGAGACGCCGAGGTGCCGGAATTTAGTCCCGCAGGAGTTCTTTTACGTGCCAGTAAATCTACCGACACGGGGCTGTCGTATTTGAGCACCTTCGAATACCACCGGACTGAGCCAGGATCGAACCTGCCAAGTTGGGGTTAGAAGGCCAGCGCCTTAACCGTCTGAGCCACTCAGCCCGGCATTCAATAGTTCATAGAATTTTTCTTGGGACATACGAAAGTAGTGGGAAAATTTACTTCGGTCCTTTAGTAGATCAGGAAATAAATGGTGAAACTCTCCGTACGTTTCCCTTTTCTCATAAATGTTGTGGACCCAAACTTTTCTTTCGCGTTTTTCTTCTTCCTCATTTGCAAGTAGCGCAACCGCAAATAATAAGTCCTCCTCGGAACTGGAACTCATACACTGACTGACAGAGCAAATGCAACACCAAGAAGGAGTGGTTCGAAAGGGATGAAAGTTGGAGAAAAAAACAGAGACGGCACGGACGAATAAATGATGTTTATTTCAAACCGATATGCAGGTTACACAATGCGCACGGCATCGACTCAGTAGGATGTAGGACCACCGCGAGCGGTGATGCACGCAGAAACACGTCGAGATACAGAGTCAATAAGAGTGCGGATGGTGTCCTGAGGGATGGTTCTCCATTCTCTGTCAACCATTTGCCACAGTTGGTCGTCCGTACGAGGCTGGGGCAGAGTTTGCAAACGGCGTCCAATGAGATCCCACACGTGTTCGATTGGTGAGAGATCCGGAGAGCACGCTGGCCACGGAAGCATCTGTACACCTCGTACAGCCTGTTGGGAGATGTGAGCAGTGTGTGGGCGGGCATTATCCTGCTGAAACAGAGCATTGGGCAGCCCCTGAAGTTACGGGAGTGCCACCGGCCGCAGCACATGCTGCACGTAGCGGTGGGCATTTAACGTGCCTTGAATACGCACTAGAGGTGACGTGGAATCATACGCAATAGCGCCCCAAACCATGATGCCGCGTTGTCTAGCGGTAGGGCGCTCCACAGTTACTGCCGGATTTGACCTTTCTCCACGCCGACGCCACACTCGTCTGCGGTGACTATCACTGACAGAACAGAAGCGTGACTCATCGGAGAACACGACGTTCCGCCATTCCCTCATCCAAGTCGCTCTAGCCCGGCACCATGCCAGGCGTGCACGTCTATGCTGTGGAGTCAATGGTAGTCTTCTGAGCGGACGCCGGGAGTGCAGGCCTCCTTCAACCATTCGACGGGAAATTGTTCTGGTCGATATTGGAACAGCCAGGGTGTCTTGCACATGCTGAAGAATGGCGGTTGACGTGGCGTGCGGGGCTGCCACCGCTTGGCGGCGGATGCGCCGATCCTCGCGTGCTGACGTCACTCGGGCTGCGCCTGGACCCCTCGCACGTGCCACATGTCCCTGCGCCAACCATCTTCGCCACAGGCGCTGCACCGTGGACACATCCCTATGGGTATCGGCTGCGATTTGACGAAGCGACCAACCTGCCCTTCTCAGCCCGATCACCATACCCCTCGTAAAGTCGTCTGTCTGCTGGAAATGCCTCCGTTGACGGCGGCCTGGCATTCTTAGCTATACACGTGTCCTGTGGCACACGACAACACGTTCTACAATGACTGTCGGCTGAGAAATCACGGTACGAAGTGGGCCATTCGCCAACGCCGTGTCCCATTTATCGTTCGCTACGTGCGCAGCACAGCGGCGCATTTCACATCATGAGCATACCTCAGTGACGTCAGTCTACCCTGCAATTGGCATAAAGTTCTGACCACTCCTTCTTGGTGTTGCATTTGCTCTGTCAGTCAGTGTATTTCTGTGTGAGCTGCACTTCCCCAACTGGAGAGACGCGGCGCGGTTGGGTGTGCTGTATGGGCGAAGTCTCGGAAAATGGCTCGTGGAATGTTCCACAAGCTTGTTCCGCGCGGCGCGGCGTGGTTCCCTGCAGTGGGCGATTACCTTTAGACGGTTACGCCGTCTCACAGGCCGGGAGATTTGTTACGGTGATGGAGATATGCGGAGAATGTGAGGGTGGTGGGCGGCCGTGGCCTACACTACGAACTGTCCCGGCATTCGCCTTAGTGCAGGAGAATGGAAAACCACGGAAAATCATTCTCAGGACAGCCGACGGTTGGGGCCAGCCGTGAGGTCCAGCCCTGTCCCGTCTCCCGTATGCAGAAGCGCAGAGCCACGGTAGAGCCGTGACCACCTCTCCTCTGCTCGGTTGGTCGGTCAGAGTACAGAGCTGTTGGACCACGGACAAGCCGTGGCCTCTTAAGTAAAGCGACCAGACGACCCGTTCTGAACGGGACAGTACCGTTTTTCAACCTGTCGTCCCGGTGTCCCGACAGATTTTGTCGGGACGCCTGTTTGACCCGTTTTGTTAGAAAATGAATTTTAATTTTAGTCTCTATTTTCGTCAACGTAATATTTTAAATTATTATAGATACAGAAATTCGTGTATGGCAAGGTAACTGTTTTTATGTCCATAACAACTAAGCTAGCTCAGAGTAAAGAGGGAATATAGGAGGCTGTGACAATATTCGTTACGAGCAACAACAAATATGGCAACCCTGCTACTCTGCCTGCATTTGTTTTCCTTGCTTGAAGCGAGTCCCTGGCTAATTCTCTCAACAACAGCAGTTGGAGTGTCGTATGATGCAGGATTAAAGATGCCGAAACGAAAATGTATGTTGCCTACTGCGTTGCAAGAAAGGTAAGTGCCTTATTAACTTAGAATTTATAGAGAATTTGATGCAATTCAACTCCCAGTAATTATGTATAGAGCAACAAATACTTATTTTCTATTGTAGGTACACGTTCATAAAGAAAACACTGACCGATTGTGATTGTGATGTTCGTTGCACCATTTGTAACACCGAATTCTCTGTGTCCCACGGAGGAAAAAACCACATTGAACAACATCTAAAATCAAGGAAGCATAAAAACGCAGAAATTGCGGCATCGTCATCCAAAAGTGTAACTTCATTTTTTCGGCCAACTTCAGCAACAGACCGTGAACTGCACTTGGCTGCAATTGAAGGAGCCTGGACTTACCACATGGTTGAAGAAAATCATAGCTTTCGCTCAAATGACTGTGCTTCGAAACTAATAAGAAACTGGTTTGAACAGAAATTCTCTTGCGGTCGTACGAAGTGCGAAGCTATTGTTGTGAACGTACTTGCACCTCATTCTTTTGAAATGTTGCAGAAGGAATTGAATGAAGTCAGGTTTGTTACAGTATTTACAGATACTTCTAATCATGGGGAGAAAAATATTTTTCTCGCCAAAAGACCTATCTGTGTCGGTGCGACGTAAAGCCCCTAGCAAAAAAAAAAAAAAAAATTCCTGTTATGGTTAGGTACTTTTTACCACTACAGGATGTCCGTGTTCGAATTTTGGAAATTAATGAACCTCCTGGCGAAACAGCAGATATTGTTACCGATTATCTGATTGACGTGTTTGCAAAAAACAATCTTAACAACAAGATAATTGCATTCTGTGGTGACAATACTAATAGTAAGTTTGGTGGTGCAGCACGTAAGGGATCCAGTAATATTTTCCACAAACTTAGGATGTTATTACATCGTGAAATCCTTGGCGTTGGATGTGCAGCGCATATAGTGCACAACACAATTAGGACTGCTGCTGCTGCTGATTGTTTACCTATCGATGTAGAACTTGTTATTCACAAAATATATTACCATTTTCACTCATACACTATTAGAGTAGAATCACTAAAGGATTTCTGCAGTTTTGCTGAGATTGAGTACAGGAAATTGTTAGGTTATAGTAACACCAGGTGGTTAGCGTTGATGCCAGCACTTGGAAGAGTTCTTGCAATTTTTGAAGGACTGAGGTCATATTTTCCGAGTCAGAAAAAATGTCCAATGATAATGAAAGATTTTTTAGAAAACCCATTGGCGAAAATTATTGTTCTTTTTCTGCACAACCAAGCTACAACTTTCCACCAGGCACTTCTCCAGGTAGAAGGTGAGTTAACAACAGGAGTTTATTTTTTTATTTAGCTAATATATTTACAACCCGTGTTTCACCTACAGGTATATCACGGGATATTAACAGTTATGATAACAACATGTGGATAAATTATTGAAGTGAATGGAAGATTTTCTTGAGGAATTCTGTTACTTCGAAAGTGTTCCAGTTGTATTTTACAATCGTTGGCAGGGTAGTTGATCGTAGCACTGCTGGTCGTTCTCTGGAGTGCGTGGTGCATTCAGTCAAGAGGTGTCGAGCGGTCTGTGGAGATTTTTCCGGGCAGCTGCACAGTGGTGAATCCATTATGTTCATTTTATGGAGGTAGGATTTAAAGCGACCATGATTTGTAATAAACTGGGTGGTTATGAAGTTGGGCCAGATAGATGAGGACAGTCTGTGTGGTATATTAGGAATGAATAATTTCCTATGGAAGGAATCTTCGGAGCTGGTATATATGGGGTTCCAAATTGTTGTATAGTATTCAGTTAATACTTGTTTGGCATAATTTAGAGGTGGTGATTTGATGTAGCCATGGCATTTTCTATGTTGAAAGTAAATATGACTCAGAGAAAGGAGAACAATTTTATCCCAGATGTTGTAAAATGTGCTTTGCATGAACTACAAGATGAGGTTAAGGTGAAAGTAGAGGATTTCCAAAAAAATGCTAATAGTTTCTATGATTCATATATTCAGTACTTAAAAGTCTGGACTGACAGATTTGAAGTATATAAGAAATTTGAATGGATCTTGCTTAACAATGTCCTGAAATGGAATGTTGAAATATGCTTACCTACGATGTTAAATTGTATCTGGAGAATCAAATACTGATAATGTTATTTTCAGTGAATTTGTTTATGTTAAGCAATTTGCTACTGCAGACAAAATCACTCAATGGAATAATGAAGGAAAAGAAGCCCATCTGAGATGGGTAGAAATGTTTCAGTATTTCTCTTCTCAAAAACTATCATTCAGTACTTTTTCTAAGGTTGTAGAATGTGAGTTATCCTTGCCAGGTACTAATGCAACTGTAGAGAGAGTTTTTGCAAGTATGAACAAAATATGGACATCAGAAAAAAACCAATTAATAGCTGGAACGCTGAAAGCATTGTTGCTTACCAAAGTCAATCTAAAATACAGTTGCTTTGAGTTTTTCAATTACTTGAAGCAAAATGAGAAACTTCTGAAGAAAATCCATTCTTCAGAAAAATATGTCCTCTAGGCTAACTGTATAACATGGTGTAAAATGTATGCGATTTTTATAGTAATTGTAATGAATTAAACGTTCGGTATTCATTAGGCCTATTGCAATAATTTTGCCTTATGTTTGTAATAAACAGGCTTATAGTTTTCTATTTGCTTTAACTTATAGACCAAATAATACTTTAAAAAACAAAAGTCAGTTGATACGTGTCCCGTTTTCAGCTTGAGAAAATGGTTACGTGACAGAAGCGACCGTGCCGGATGCGACCCGGCCATTATCGTGCCAACAGCGACCAAGTGGATTAGCTTCGTGTCGCATGCGACCCAACAATCACAACTGAAATGCATTTAGGGCTGTCACCAAGTGGCAGATTGCTTATCAGTTACTAACTTAGTCTTTGCTCAAATAAAGGTCTGACGCCGTGGTTAGCCGGTTCGAGTGCCATTGGACGAAAAATAATTATATTAATGTTGCTAGCTTTACGTCCCAGTAACAATGTTTCTGGTTTAAGGAGACGCCAATGTGCCGGAATTTAGTCCCGCAGGAGTTATTTTACGTGCCAGTGAATCCACCGACACGAAGCTGACGTATTTGAGCACCTTCAAACATCAACCGGACTGAGCCAGGATCGAACCTGCCAAGTTGGAGTCGGAAGACCAGCACCTCAACCGTCTGAACCACTTGTCTGGATGAAAATAATTTTCACCATCAGAATGTAGGCCGGCAGGGTAGGAAAGTTGGTGGTATACAATTTGTAATCACTAGATTGCGTGCCAAAAGCCTGGATTCAAATCCAAACCTCTTCGCATTGTTCAAATGGAATGAGGGAATATGATGATGTTGATGGTGATTCGTCCGTCGGATGACGACGTAAAGCTTTGAACAGACCCCTTGGTGTTATTCGAGAGGAGTAAGCTACGTGCCGACACAGGGTTTCACCCTTTTCCTAACTCATTATCATAATCTCACATCCAGAAGCGCAGGCCGTCCATGGGCGTCAGGTAGAAAGACCTGCAACATGCGAGCCGAATACGTCCTCGGACACTCCCGGCACTAATAGGACACGATAAGTAAGTAGGCCTAAGTCATAAATAATTTCAAAGAATTAGGAAATTTATTGAACATCTCCCTTGGTAAATTATTCCAATCCCCAACTCCTCGTCCCATAAACGAATATTTGCCCCAATTTGTCGTCTTGAATTCTAACTTCGTATTGTAATCTTTCCTACTTTCATAAACACCACTCAAACTTATTCGTCTACTAATGCCATTCTACGCCATCTCTCCACTGACAGCTCGGAGCATCCCGCTTAGTCGAGCAGCTCGTCTTCTTACTTCTAAGTCTTCCCAGCCCAAGATTTGCAACATTTTCGTAACGCTAACGTGTGTTTTGTTACCAAACTTTGTCGATTGTTTTCTGAAAGGGTTTCAATCTTAATTTCGAAGTCACCGGTACAGCGCAATTAGATTCTGAAACAAATTTAGATATGACTAGCTGATGTGCCCGTACTTCGCTACGGAATCCTACATTGTACTCAGAATTCTAGATTAAGTTCTCTACACGTTGTGAGTAAGATTATATTAAATTGCATAGTTCTTAAAGTTACCCAGAAGAGCGACGGGAAAGTCACTATAAGTATTTTCTCATGTAAAGACTGGGTTAGGGAATTATAATGGCAGGTCCTCTTGCCTACTATCAGTCACAATGAACTTGGGGAGTTTTCATTATGATGGCAGGCCCACTTCCTACTGATAGTCAGTCGAGTTAGGCAGTTTGATGATAATGGCAATCACTCTCCACCTGCCTTTTTACATCCTCAGAACGGCTGTCTTTGTGGTTTCCCCAACTGAAATCATTACAGGTCATTACAATGAAGTCAGTAGGAATGTCACGATTACAAGGAATATTGACCGAGATCGATAGCTGCAGTCGCTTAAGTGCGGCCAATGTCCAGTATTCGGTAGATAGTAGGTTCGAACCCCACTGTCGGCAGCCCTGAAAATGGTTTTCCATGTTTTCCCATTTTCATACCAGCATGTACCTTAATTAAGGCCACGGCCGCTTCCTTTCCACTCCTAGCCCTTTTCTGTCCTATCGTCGCCATAAGACCTATCTGTGTCGGTGCGACGTAAAGCAACTAGTGAAAAAAAAATAGCAACTCTTGTTCTTTTCCAAACCCGGCGGTATTTAGGGAGTCTTTCACTTTCACGCCCTTCGTAGCCCTTGTCTTCCTTTCGCCGGTATTTTCAGTTTTCGCAGTGTTGGATGCCTTCCATTTAATCTCTCTGATAATAACCACCACCTCATTAACACATAGTATTTCTCCTCTCATGGTTGGCGTCAAGAAAAACATCCAGGCGTAAAAGTCTGCCAAATCTACAACAAACCCTGATCCGCAGTAAAAACGGGATAAAGTGGGGAGTAATAGAGACGAGCCCAGTGGTATCACTGCTCGCTTCTCACCAAGGCAGTCCGGATTTGATTCCCGGCCAATACGTGTGGGATTTAAGAACTTAAATGCCACGTCCTATGGGTTGGATTCTACATAAAAATTGAGGTCCTGTGGCTTATGATTACAAAAGTAAAAGTCACGTAAAACTCCAAGCGTATTTACTATTTAGTAGAAAAACATTACAACAACGACAAAGCGTTTATGTACCTTTTAGAGAATACCACACTTGACCAGATTGGCCGTGGGAAATTATTTTCATTGTTACAGCAGTGTTCGAAAACACCATTGGCGGTAATACATGCTCGGAACCTTCGGAGAAAATTCTCTTGAACCCGCCTCAGTACCTCGTTGTTTTGACTGATGTCCTGAGCAGCTTCCATGACACATTCCCGGAACTCCTGCAGAGTTTCCACTTCTCTGCGATAAACCTTAAATTTCATGAACCCCCGAAAGAAGTAATCTACGGGGTTTTGATCGGGACTTCTTGTCGGCCGATCCATCCATGCGGATAGGCGGCGTCCAGGTGACGGCGCACTGCGTTGGTAAAATGCGGGGGTGCTCCATCATGTTCCTTGATGCTTGCTTGATGATGCTTGCTGTTTTAAGGGGCCTAATATCGAAGGTCATCGGCCCCCCATCATGTTGCAACCACAGATGCCGTCGCGCATGGAGTGGAACATCCTCTAGTAGTAGTAGTAGTAGTAGTAGTAGTAGTGGTAGAGTGCTTTCTAGAAACTGTAGATAAGATACGCTAGCCTATATATGAGGTAATATCACAGATCCTCTGATCATGTTCCCCAAAATCCCTGTCCAAACATTAATGGGAAAACCGAACCTGGTGGTGGGAACGTCTCATAACATGGGGCTTGTTCTCCGACTACACATACGTGTTGTCAAAACTGAAGCTGTCATTCCTTGTAAACGAGACCTCATGTGTGAACAAAGTATGATTCATGAAGTCTTTATGTTGAGGATGGACCTATTCACAGAAGGCTATCTGCGGTGGATAATTTTTCTTCCAATAGTGCTGAACACACTGCAAATGATACTGATGTTGCCGGTCTTCCCGTTATGTTCATAGGACGGTCCACTCTTACCACTGCCGCGATTTGGCGAGTATTACTGCTGGGGGCCCTCTGCAGTAAATTCTAATATGCGGTCCTCTGTACGAAGATCAGGCCTAGGCCCACCAGCTTCACGTATGGGCATGGCGTTTCCAATGTCAGCTATTCTCTGTAGGGCCTAACAGTCTTCACAAGAAGACACAACTATTCATTGATTGATTAACATTTTATTTTTTAGCATCTGGCTTTTAGTGCCAGGAGTGTCCGAGGATGTATGCTGTGTGAGGGTGTTGCCTGTGAGTGTAATTGCACGGGCTAGAAATTGGAGGAAGGTGCCATCAAGGCATTTTCCTGAAGATGAAAATGGGAAACCACCAGAAACCATTTTCGAGGATGGCCAACGGGGTATTCGAACCCAGCAGCCTACCGAAGTAGCTGTAACTAGTCGTGCTGCAACGCACTGACCTATCCTGCTTGGTACCTTCTCCCAGACATGGAAACGCAGCTCCATATAGGGACATATTTTAGGAAAAGATGTAAACGCATCAGCATATTTCGTGTTGTAAGACAATGAGTTTCCCCCAGAAGTGTTACATAAAGTAGGGGCAGCAGCTGCTTATAGGACTTGTGGAAATGACATTGCACTCGGTACTGGTACTTCACAGGAAAGTTCTTGAAAAGCAACTGAAGATGCTGCTCTGTCATATCTGTTTCCCGAAAATCCAGGGACTGGTCCTGATGATCCCCAAGAGCTGTACTTACAGATCAGTTAACTGTAAAACAAATAATCCTTGTTAAAATGTAACCGAACTTGTGTTATTCTAGTATTCAGCAGAAGATTTCCTGGTTGTACAATTCCCCCAAATTTTTAGGAATTTGTCCTTGAAATATTTCTTGCGTTATGCCTATTTATGGCCCATCTATGTTTTCTTTGGTGAAGGAATATTTCGGTTCATGGCATTCCAAATTATACATTACACTGACATATTTCAACGAGTTCTTGAATTGGTGTGTGTGTGTGTGTGTGTGAAGTAATGTATGTTTTATTTAAACTTTCGTAAGAAATGTACCCTTTCATTTTTATCTGTGAGCCTTTCATGCAATCGTTCGAATTGTTCTCCGTAAAGAGCTGTATAGGTTGCATTTCCCGATGACTAATTCAGTGTACATTAATGTTGTGCACACTTTGCGGTTTAGTAGTTGAACAGAACAAAGTCAATTTCATTCCCTACTCCGTAAGCAGTGTTCTCAATTTTTGGCCATTTTTCTAACTTTTTCTGGTTCTGATTTAGTTTACCTTATCTTGGGTGATGACAAAGCTTATCAAATGAAAATTTGCTTGTCAACGCCGGTCGCATCCAGCACGGTTACAGATTATGCGGTCGCTAGTGGCACGGGTCTCATGCGACACGGTCGCATCTGGCACGCCACCATCATGAGGAGTGAGTTATACGACAACATCTGGATTGAACAACATGACTGCAGCCCTCTATAGCAGAGAACAGACGTCATCACGTGACAGGTATCTGCAGTTTCTCGTTGACAACTCAATTGCCCTCGCAGCAGTAGTAGCAGGTCGGTAGTTGCAGAGTGGGTTTCGGCTCTTAGGTTTCGTGTGTTCAGCACTACTGGAAAGAAATTATGCACCACAGATAGCCTTCTGTGAATAGGTCCATCCTCAACCCAAAGACTTCATGTTCACAAATGAGGTCTCGTTTACGACGAATGACAGCTTCAGTTTTGACAACACGTATGTGTAGTCGGAGAACAAGCCCCATGTTATGAGACGTTCCCACCACCAGGTTCGGTTTTCCCATTAATGTTTGGACAGGGATTTTGGGGAGCATTATCAGAGGATCTGTGATATTACCTCATAGAACGGCTAGCGTATCTTATCTACAGATTCTAGAAGGCACTCTACTACTACTACTACTATTACTAGAGGATGTTCCATTCCATACGCGACGGCATCTGTGGTTGCAACATGATGGAGCACCCCCGCACTTTACCAACGCAGTGCGCCGTCACCTGGACGCCGCCTATCCGCATGGATGGATCGGCCGACAAGAAGTCCCGATCAAAACCCCGTAGATTACTTCTTTCGGGGGTTCATGAAATTTAAGGTTTATCGCAGAGAAGTGGAAACTCTGCAGGAGTTCCGGGAATGTGTCATGGAAGCTGCTCAGGACATCAGTCAAAACAACGAGGTACTGAGGCGGGTTCAAGAGAATTTTCTCCGAAGGTGCCGAGCATGTATTACCGCCAATGGTGTTTTCGAACACTGCTGTAACAATGAAAATAATTTCCCACGGCCAGTCTGGTCAAGTGTGGTCTTCTCTAAAAGGTACATAAACGCTTTGTCGTTGTTGTAATGTTTTTCTACTAAATAGTAAATACGCTTAGAGGTTTACGTGACTTTTACTTTTGTGATCAAAAGCCACAGGACCTCAATTTTTATGTAGAATCCGACCCATAGGACGTGGCATTTAATTTCGTAAATCCCACACGCATTGGCCGGGAATCAAATCCGGACTGCCTTGGTGAGAAGCGAGCAGTGATACCACTGGGCTCGTTTCTATTACTCCCCACTTTACCCCGTTTTTACTGCGGATCAGGGTTTGTAGTAGATTCGGCAGACTTTTACGCCTGGATGTTTTTCTTGACGCCAACCATGAGAGGAGAAATACTATGTGTTAATGAGGTGGTGGTTATTATCAGAGAGAAAAATGGAAGGCATCCGACACTGCGAAAAATGAAAATATCAGCGAAAGAAAGACAAGGGCCACGAAGGGCGTGAAAGTGAAAGACTCCCTAAATACCGCCGGGGTCGGAAAATAACGAGAGTTAACCAAGGGAGATGGGATAGGATAGATGAAAGTGAGGAGCCTGGTACAAGTAGGTGGGAGCAGTGCCAGGGCTCAACTCAGTGCCCCGTGGTCACCAACCCACGCTCCCAAGTTGAGAGCCTCTTACGACAGGCAGGGAATACCCTGGATGTTATTCTATTGCCCTCACGCAGAGCGGGATGTGGATGAGATACTTCGTTCTTTAGCATGACATTCCTCTTGTTTATCAATTGTCTGATACTACTGGTACGTAACGCACAGGTTTATCATAGTATTCCACGCATTTGATCCCTACTCTGAGGCCCTGATTGGAATAAGTAGGGTGCACTCTTAAAGGAATAATGGCAGAGGAGTGTTCGCGACCGTCTGCAGCCTTGTCATTCCAGGTCGGGGACTTTGGATTGTTAGATCGGCAGCATAGCACTGTTCGTCAAAAATGAGAAAATGTGCGATTTTCTATTTTATTATTTCATTGCTTGTAATCGTGACATTCCTACTGACTTTATTGTAATGACCTATGATGATTTCAGTTGGGAAACCACAAAGACAGTGTCACAGAACAAAATACTTACCGATGACAATATTTAATGTGGAAGGGAGAAACCCACTCCAAGAGTAGATTCATCAAAAGGCCGGGAACAAGTATTCACCTAAAGCTTTAACCCTCCTTACCATGTCATGTGAAATGAGCCACACCATTAAAGTTAAAGGATTTTAATCAACACATTCATACCTACAGATGCAATTAAAATCCTACTAAGTAAATGAAGAAATATCTTGTCAATTAAAATTAATATTCTGAAACAATTAAAATCAGAACTTGAAATATTTCTTAGATCAAGATAGAAATTCAAGGTTGAGGTACCTCAAAACAACCTTAACTATTTATTTATTTATTTATTTATTTATTCACAAAGCACAAGATACAGCTACACTGAGCAAATTTCACTTGCACTGCCAACAGACTATTTAACCAACGTAAACTTTCATAATAAAATATAACAAACATAACAAAATATAACAATCTGTTATTATCCCTATTATCATTGGAGTGTGTACAGTATCCGGAATCTCAGAATTAGAACAGGCCTTGGTTAACTAGGCAAGGAATATTGTTAAATAAAAATGAATTTCGGTACTTGACATGCACAACTGGCAATATTAAAAAACTGACTAGCACAATTAATTCAATAAATAGGATCCACATTTAATTGACTAGCTAGCAGAATAAATGACATAGTCATTAAGCACAATTCCATCCATGAGAAATATTCGAAGACAGTCATCTATTTTTTAACAAGGAGGGCAAAAAAACAAATCACCATAAAAAACTCGTAATTTGCAACCAGTCATAATAATAGGCAAGGCAATAAGCTTAGAGAAGTCTAGCCTTACGGCCACTGATAATTTTTAGGTTTCGTTTACATTAGAAAGGATGCCACAAAATGCAGTTGTAAATTTTTAGGCCTACACTCATCATGCGATGCTTACATAAACTTTAACCTCGAATTGGAACCACGATATAGCTTTTAAATTTACCAGAAGGGATGATTATTGAATTAAGATACCGTAATCATTTTAGCACATTTTAAGGATTTCAAACAGAATAATTGCGAATTACAGGTGTAGCATATCTGTCGATCACACGGCCACTGGAATCAGTTCCACACATAGATTCTAACTCATAGCACACAACAAGGTTACATATTTACCTTGAGGTTCGGACTACAACACTACCTGATTAAAAATGAAAATTAAATAAACTAGTTTACCACATGGGCCCTAAAAAAGGAAATCTACGTGGTAAATCAAATAATAACGGCTAGTGCTGACTTGAAGAAAACATCTTCGAAAGACGAAAACCCACAAGGGTTTTTATCCAGGATCAAAAATCCTTCTTGCATACATTCTTTTCTGCCTCACAATCCAATTTGCTTCCGATGCAGAAACCATCTTGCTCGACTACTTGTCCTGTTCAACTATTTGTCTCATTGTCGGAGTTCCGACTGGCAGTCGCGTGGAGCGCCACCAACTGGCTGAGTCTTTATTAACGAGGAATGCCAACAGGCTGCGCAGCGATGCACACTTACGAAAGGAGTTAAAGTTCCTTAATAATGTCTCAACAGCCTTTCTAAGGATGTAAAAAGGCAGGTGGAGAGTGATTGTCTGCCATTATCATCAAACTGCCTAACTCGACTGACTGGCAGTAGGAAATGGGCCTACCATCGTAATGAAAACTTCCAAGTCCATTGTGACTGATAGTAGGCAAGAGGACCTGCCATTATAATTCCCTAACCCAATCTTCACATGAGAAAAGACGTATGGTGACTTTCCCGTCGCTTTTCTGGGTAACTTTAAGAATTATGCAATTTAATAAAATCTTACAACGTGTAGAGAACTTAATCTAGAATTCTGAGTACAATGTAGGATTCCGTAGCGAAGTACGGGCACATCAGCTAGTCATATCTAAATTTGTTCCAGAATCTAATTGCGCTGTACCGGGGACTCCGAAATTATGGTTGAAACCGTTTCAGAAAACAATCGATAATGTTTGGTAACAAAACACACGAGTAGCGTTACGAAAATGCTGCAAATTTTGGGCTGGGAAGACTTAGAGTAAGAAGACGAGCTGCTCGACTAAGTGGGATGTTCCGAGCTGTCAGTGGAGAGATGGCGTAGAATGGCATTAGTAGACGAATAAGTTTGAGTGGTGTTTGTAAAAGTAGGAAAGATGAAGTTAGAATTCAAGACGACAAATTGGGGCAAATATTCGTTTATAGGACGAAAAGTTAGGGATTGGAATAATTTACCAAGGGAGATGATCAATAAATTTCCTAATTCTCTGAAATTATGACTTAGGCCTACTTACTTATCGTGTCCTATTAGTGCCGGGAGTGTCCGAGGACGTATTCGGCTCGCATGGTGCAGGTCTTTATACCTGACACCTATGGGCCTCTTGCGCTTCTGGATGTGAGATTATGATAATGAGGTAGGGAGAGGGTGAAACCCGGTGTCGGCACGTAGACTACTCCTCTCGAATAACACCGAGGCGTCTGTTCAAAGCTTTACGTCGTCATCCGACGGACGAATCACCATCAACATCATCATATTCCCTCATTCCATTTGAACAATGCGAAGAGGTTTGGATTTGAATCCAGGCTTTTCGCACGCAGTCTAGTGATTACAAATTGTATACCACCAACTATCCTACCCTGCCGGCCTACATTCTGAGGGTGATTTTTTTTTCATCCAGGCTAAGTGGTTCAGACGGTTGAGGTGCTGGTCTTCCAACTCCAACTTGGCAGGTTCGATCCTGGCTCAGTCCGGTTGATGTTTGAAGGTGCTCAAATACGTCAGCTTCGTGTCGGTGGATTCACTGGCACTTAAAATAACTCCTGCGGGACTAAATTCCGGCACCTCGGCGTCCCCTTAAACCAGAAACATAGTTATTGGAACGTAAAGCTAGCAACATTATTATAATTATTTTTTCGTCCAACGACACTCGAACTGGCTAACCATGCCATCAGACCTTTATTTTAGAAAAGACCAAGTAAGTAACTGATAAGCAATCTGCCACTTGGTGACAGCCCTAAATGCATTTCAGTTGTGATTGTTGGGTCGCATGCGACACGATGCTAATCCACTTGGTCGCTGTTGGCACGACAATGGCCGGGTCGCATCCGGCACGGTCGCTTCTGGCACGTAACCCTCATGATGCGCATCTGGATTATTATTAGTAGGCGTGTTCAGATTACCTGGAAGGACGTGGGTTCGATTTTCCGTCACGTAAGTAAGAAATTAAATTGGGTCTCCCAATTTATAACGGTTCATAGGCGCAGATTTTACTTGGCCTAAATCAGAAGTTAGAACCAGATTAATTCCTGGAGCAAAAGCGGCTAGGCATGGAAACAACCACTTAATGTCGAGTTCAGAAATAGTCGAAGTACCCTCTGTGTCTCAAGAGCGTACATGATCAGCACAGATATGTCTTTTCTTATTCTTCTTCCTCTCATTATTATGTTTTTTAGTAAGGGTCGAGTAAATGAAGAGTGATGCAAGAGAAATAGAGAGTTTGCTTGTTTCGTGGACCTAGAAAAGGCATATGGTGAAGTACCAATGAAAAAATATTGATCATGCGGATAGATAATGGGTAAGTTATTGCAGGCAATATTCAAGAACTGGAAAAAATCCAAAGATAACAAGCTCGATTTGTTCTGGGTGATTTCCGACAAAAGAGTAGCGTTACAAAAATGTTGCAAGGTTTGGGCTGGGAAGACTTGGGGGAAAGGAGACGAGCTGCTCGACTAAGTGGTATGTTAGAGCTATCGGTGCAGAGATGGCGTGGAATGACATTAGTAGATGAATAAGTTTGAGTGGTGTCTCTAAAAGTAGGAAATACCACAATATGAAGATTAACTTGGAATTCAAGAGGACAAATTGGGACTAATATTCATTCACATGAAGGGGGGTTAGGGATTGGAATAACGTACCAAAGGAGATGTTCAATAAATTTCCAATTTCTTTGAACTCATTTATGGAAAGGCTAAGAAAACAAGAGATAGGGAATCTGCCACCTGGGCGACTGCCCTAAATGCAGATCAGTATTGACTGACTGATTGATCGACTGACTGATTGATTGGCAATAGAAAGCATTTGTGTTAACAAACACGTCACAGTGAGAACTGATGACAGAATGAGTTCTTCGTTCAAGGTAGTTAGGCTGTAATCTGTCACTTCTGATGTTCATAATATCCATGTATGTTTAAAGGGCAGGGAGGGATTCAGCTGGGTGGAAATGGTGTAAGCAGCTTTGCCTGCGCCGACGACTTGGTCTCCATGTAAGACTGTGCTTAAAGCCTGCAATCAAATATCTTGGAGGTGCAGTGATGACATGAAAATTAGCATTTCGAACACTAAAGTGATGCCGGTAGGAGCGAAACCTAAGAGTACTGAATGTCTGCTGGGAAATACGAAACTCGAACAGGTGGATGTGTATTCTCATAGGACCGAGCTCGATAGCTGCAAACGCTTAAATGCGGCTAGTATCCAGTATTTGGGAGTAAGTGCTTCGAACCCCACTGTCGACAGCCCTGAAGATGGTTTTCCGTGGTTTCCCATTTTTACACCTTAATTAAGGCCACGGACGCTTCCCTCCCACTCCTAGCCCTTTCCTGCCCCATCATCGCCATAAGACCTAGCTACCTTCCGAGCTTCTCAGCTCGGTTAAGAGTCATAATGAAGATGTATGTATGTATGTATGTATGTATGTATGTATGCATGCATGCATGCATGTATTGTACCCGTCTAAATGGTGCCTCAGTTAATTTAGGAATGATGGACAAAATTTTATTACGGAATATTGGTTTACGAGACCGCGTGTATCAGCTTTTACCGTGCCGTGCCGATGGGAGCCAGCCGAAAGTAGGTCAACAGCTGTTGAAGGCTGCCAGCGCACGCAGTTACGTCACCTGACACACTGACAGACGAGAGGGGAGATTATTCTCGAAAATCCACTCAAAGCTGTGAAAGACGAATCACGGCGCATGATGGCCAACAGCCAATGGAAATAAAGGAAGGCGCTAGAAAATCTTGGGATTTTTCTAGAACAAAGTCGAGGAAGAGTCCCTTGTAAAACACCGAACAGTATAGAAGAGTACCTTAAGAAACGACGACCAGAATAATTTTGAAGAAAGTCGTACAGTCGTATTCTTACGGAGAAGATGAACAGTGCATTCTCTACAAAAAAAAAGAAGAGTATTTGCAGACGACGTTAATACCTGTATAATTCTCGTAAGGCACAACCATTGCTTTATTTGAGTGCCCGTGCAACTTGTCGTTAGCTCAATGCAGCATTCAACAAGTTTATTACAGCCGCACATTTTCCCGTGTGAAACTTGCTGAACCGCAGACAGTTCGTGTGTTTATTGAAGTCGAGTTTTATAGTAGAAACTCATGGAATGTTCCGTTGGACATTATAAAGGAAAGGCACGACCTTAAGGGAATATTCGAGGAGTAATCTGGCCTTTAGACATCGTAATAACCAATAATATTAGTTGTCAGCTTTAAGACGTATCGTAACTAGGTGAATGGGTTTGGAAGTCGAAGCTGGTAGTAAACCTGGACCTGAAAATACATCGTTGCACCAGTTAAGTGTTGTGAATAATTTAGTGAGTTACAACTAGTGTGGATTCTATTGTTAATACAGAATTTTAGTTTCAGCTATCTCCGTGAAACTTAGCAGCCAAGATGCAACGAACACGAGGAAAAGCTTGGAATTTTCCGGAACTTTGCTGGAGTAATACGCCAATGCTGGACGTAGCCTTGGTCATGATGGATTAAACTCCAGTGTGCACGCCAACACGATGACCTTGTACACCTGTAAACCATCATAGCTGAGGAAGAGGACACCGACGCCCATAGCAGCATCCCGACGCCACGAATTTTTATCGGAACTATAAGTACCGCTGTAAAATTTCTTCTCTTTTAGTAGATGCCTAGTAGACTGTATTCTTGCTTAGAGGAACGTAGTTTTTTTAGTAATGTTGTACTTAATGGTGATAGTAGAGTATTCATTCCTTCGTTGATTTGTGATTTCCATATTGTTCTATCTTTGCATTTTCTTGGAATATGATTTCCTTTTTTCGAATTCGGTGATGAGTAATCCCTGTTGCCAGTGAGTTTACAAGGTCAGAAATAATCACGATCTTCAAAAGGACATTATAAGGGATTAAGACCTAATAATAACGAGAATAATAATGATAAAAATAAAATAAGGTAATAATAATCATGACAAAAAGGATGTGATTAAATAGGAGTAAATTATGATTAAATCGTAATCTTAAAAAGCTGTTAGACATGTATGATGATTGATACTAGAAGGGAAGGTAATCGACGAGTAATAGGAACAACTCATCGAGAGAACGTTCTAGGAGCCATTGTAGGAAATAAAAATAATTTTAATAACAATAATAATGAAGGTCGGAAAATTTTAACGAGTTGTTGAGAAAATTGAGCGATCATTGTGATAGTAAATTTTGATGAATTGACGATATGGGACTACTATGATGCATATCAGTCATAATAATTATAATGGATCACAGTGATTATATTGAGTGATGATGGTGATAGTGATTTATGATAGTATGAAGAGATATAGGGACTAATAATAGTTCTTGTTCTTCGCTCAACAACTGATATGAATAATGCACGACTTAATCATTATTTGATTTTCTCGAGGCTCTTAAACGCATATTTCTAATGATGGTGATGGTTATTCATCGAGAAAAATTTTTGTCATCCTATTTCATCTTATAACTACAGTCATGAGGAGTTCTCATTATGATCAGGTAATGTTGTAAGGGTCTTCAATCGAATTCAAGAGGAAGATAAAGTTATAATAAAATAATAATAATAATAATAATAATAAAAATAAAATATTATAGTTCTATTGTGTGATAAATCTACATTTAAACTGTTGTTAGAATTATGTTATTTCGTGACATTTACCCACATCATTCCAGGAATGCTTATCTTTTGTGTATTTGATGTGATTGATTATGCATTGATATTGTTGTTGATTCCACATAGTGTTGCGTGATACTCTATCCATCTATAGAATGCTAGTTAGTTAAGAAATGTTATTAAGAATTCTAAAGGAATACAGTCGAGCGAAGTCTACGAGAGAGGAGAAGTTCGCCAAAGGATTTTTCAAACATTGTAAGAAATTTCTCGAAGTGGTAAAGAGTTTTCCAAAATTTATAACGACGATCTCAAACATTGTAAGGAGTTTTCCAAAAGTGATTTATACAGAACTTATTAAGAATAAGCTAAAGAATTTCATGATAGTGATAAATGATTTAGAAAGGATTTTTCACAAGTGTGGTAAATTTTTTTTAAATAAGTAAATGCAATTTCGATAGTGAAGTTTCTCAAAGTGGTATTAAAGTAATTTACCTGAGAATTTTCTAAACCTGTGTTGGAATTGAAAATGACAGCATTGCTAATCACATGATTAATTCAATGTTGCAGAGTAAAAAGTTGGAGGGAGTTTCATTGAAGAAGTAATGGAATCAAATGAAACCGATAAGTATTCAAGAACTCAGTCATTTTATTTGTTCACAAGCAATAATGAATTGAATCACTTTGGTGAAATATTGTATTATGTTTTTTTTATTGTGCATTTGTCCAGGCTGATTTTCATTTATATTTTAATAAACATTGTTATTTTGTCCTGATTTTCATTCAACATTATGTCTCCTATCCAGTCACCAATGGCCCTGTAAAAATAAATGTTCTGTCGGTCGGTCCCGTAACAGCAAGTTGGCCCTGCGAACAGTCCACCCTTTGGGACTCTCGTTCCGCCGACTGAGCGACCCCGGAGAAGAGGACATTGCGTATGTATGTATGTATGTATGTATGTATGTATGTATGTATGTTTATGTATGTATGTATGTATGTATGTATTGTACCAGTAAAAGAGACCGACTCTCAGATTAAATTTGATAGGGGCATGAAATAGAGATCTCAGGGCAAAAAACTGGATTAATCGTAGCTAGGGCTCGGTACAGGAGGTAGGGTCCTATCTACAGAAAAACTTTGACTCTGATTGTATAAGAGTTTATTCAACTAAGTCATGAGTTTGCACATCACCTCTAAGTAGAAATGGACTGTCTTCCTCGTATTCCAATAGTATGGCTTGGGTTCTCCAGCTCACCAAGCCAAGCTAGTTGAAGCACGTTCCAGAAGACTCCAGGGATTCCAGGGACTCCAGATACTCCAGACAGAGGCAGCTGGACTGTCTGGATTGACGGCGAGTATAGATATCTCGAACTCTGAGGCCTGGGTTGAACCCCGATGATCCAGGCGATGTTGTAGATAGTCATGTACTACCTCAGCCCAATGAGACTGAGAGGATTGATGTTCCCAAGGTCACTAGTAGCACTGAGTCCATGAACACCTTGGATGATCAACTTATAAGCAGAGATCTTGATAATTGTACATCAAGACTTCCAACACTCCTAAAATGATATGAGTGGTATTAATAATTTTAGAGTTCATCACTAGGAAGATCCCCTTCCCTGTATGACCTTTGGCAATGAAAAAACACAAGTCCCTTCTTGTGAAATTATAGTTAAACTCAAAGTTCATTACTGGCGAAGGTGCAAGTCTTTGTCTAAACTCGAACGAAAAAACACAAGTCCATTCACTTGGAAGTCTGAATATATTTAAAGTTAATCACTGGTGAAATTCATAAAGTCTTTGAGTGACCACTGACGAAAACACAAATCCATTCACATAAATAAATTCACTGACGAAATTTATAAGTCTTTTAAACCAACACTGGCAAATGTACAAGTCTTTGAGTAAATGCAAGTGAAATCCTAACTCTGTTCAAAGCCGTTGGAAAGTTAAAGTTCATCACTAGCAATGTTAATCAATCACTGTCTATTAGAAGAATGAGTTCCTCAACAGTTGCAAATATTCCACGTAAAAAACACAAGTCCATTTTACGAACACTTAGAAAAGTTCCAATCTCGTTTACGCGTAAATAATACAAGTCCGTTCAGTGAACACTTAGAAAAATTCCAGCTTCGAAGACGCGTAAATAATACAAGTCCATTTAGTTAACACTTAGAAAAATTCCAACTTCGAAGACACGTAAATAATGTTCAGTGAACACTTAGAAGAATTCGGGTCTCGAACCCATGGAAATAATACAAGTGCATTTAGTTAATACTTAGAAAAATTCCAACTTCGATGACACGTAAATAATACAAGTTCATTCAATGAACACTTGTAAATATTCCAAGTTCAATTACGAAGACTTAGAAAAATTTCTACCACACTCGAAGTCTTATGAGTCCACTTGGAAGAATCGTCTTCCCACACTTGTATAATGACAGAGTTCCACGATGATAGTAGCAGCAAGAGTGTCCTCGCTGACTACTCAGCTGAGACTGTGTCATAGGCTACAGTAGGTCACTTTTTTATTCAATCCGGGATATCTACGTCATAATACGGTTTGATTGAATATCTCCCGAATCCCTCGATGGATTTGCTTGAAACTCGAGCATTGGGACGTTTAGGTGATCCCAAACAAGATGACATATCGCTCGACTCGCTAGCACAGTTATTATAGAAATTTCCAAATTTTCTCCATCGAACTCACTAGAACAAGTGACGTGGAATCCAGAAAATACCAGTCAAGGCTGGCAACACGTGTTGAGACGAGCGGGCGGCCTAGCTAGCCCCTGTGGCTACGTCACAGCTCACAGTCGTCATACACTTCGCTAGCTGGTCCTCGCTCTTGGTAGACAAACCATCCGCGCTCGGAACATTACGCGTGGTAAATAAACGTAACTTATGCTCAAAAAATACTTATGTACAGGTCGTTAGCGGTACAGTATGTATGTATGTATGTACGCATGCAGTTGCAAATAGTAGTGAGAACTTGTGAGCATGACACAATGAAGCAGTATGTTGTATCTTAACTGTGGTGCTGCATGTGCTTTGCGTTATCTGATCTAAAGAACAGCACTTGGAAATAGTTATTAATTTTCCGCACTGAACACTTTATGTTCCATGCATCATGCTTCGTCGTCCGATGTGAGAAAGGCATGCCTCGCGTCGTATCAGGCACATGCAATGCCCCATCCGTTCCCCTCATTAAAAAGCCCATTCGAACACGCATAGTAAGTTGTGCACAGAAAGTTCACTATAGAAGTGGTGGAGGACGAGTGCTGGACAGTTTTGGAAACAATGATTATTTGTATTAAACAACGAGGCAAAAAGTGCAGAAGCAAAAGGAATATGATTGGGCCCCCTCAAAGAAACTGTATAAAAATCTATGAATAGTACATAAATGTAACTACAGCAGGTACAAGCATGACATCAATGCAGTCTATATCCATTTAACATTGTAATGGTCATAGCGTCCGCCATGTCAACTGGCAGTGGACCCGGACCGGCGCCGTATAGACCCACCCCTTACGGTTCAACTGCGCCAATCACTAGCAGCGCTTAAGTGCTAGGCCAGCCCCACTCGCTTCCACTCGCGGTCCCGTAGCAGAGGATTATGAAAATGACTCCACGATTAATCTAGAGTGTTCCATCTGGCCATGTTCCTGGATCCGTCCAGCATCCGGACGCTTCTAGAAGAGCCAGCCCGGTACCGGGCGAGTTGGCCGTGTGCGTAGAGGCGCGCGGCTGTGAGCTTGCATCCGGGAGATAGTAGGTTCGAATCCCACTATCGGCAGCCCTGAAGATGGTTTTCCGTGGTTTCCCATTTTCACACCAGACAAATGCTGGGGCTGTACCTTAATTAAGGCCACGGCCGCTTCCTTCCAACTCCTAGGCCTTTCCTATCCCATCGTCGCCATAAGACCTATCTGTGTCGGTGCGACGTAAAGTCCCTAGCAAAAAAAAAAAAAAAAAAAAAAAGAAGAGCCAGCGCAGGTATATAAGAGAGGAACGACCTGCCTGGAGTTAGTGAGAGTTGGACTGAGTTAGAAGTCGGTGTGGTTCAGTCGTGAGCGACTGCCAGTGTTGTGAAGTATGTGAACTGCCGTGATTATCGGACTAGTGTGCTACAGTGCGGACTGTCGGCGAAGGAGAGAACGTGTAGCCGTGCGAAGCGGGACCTTTTGTGTGAGTGTAAAACTGTGTAGTGTGAGAACAAGTGAGAAACGAAGGGGGAGAGAGCGCGCGAACTGCGTAAGTGTGTGTTATGAGCAATAGTTTTGTGTAGTCTTGTGTAGTTTAGTGCGTAGCTAATAAATCTTAGTATTGAAGCTACTATTCTAGTATTAATTGATCCTACTAACCCGCCAACTCGTTACAATATACACGAAGAACTTGGTGTAAATGTAACGTGAATAAGTGAAACTCTATTTATTGGAACATATTTGACTTGTGTACTGAGATATTATTTTCATTATTGTCCATTGTTTGGTGCGCCTGTTTAATTGGTGCATTATGCCGTTCTAATAATTTAAACGTGTGATATGTAATTATTGCGTTGTGGCTGAGATGAACGCTACTGGTCCCCTGGAAAAGCACGCTTGTGTCTAAGAGGACACCTCCGCTAGTCGATGGGATGGAGTGTGATACTCCAGGATAATTTAACTAATAACTAAAGCAATGCCTTAATTGCTGCATGTAGTTTCAACCACCTTTTATTTATTTCATTTTCTTTGTTTTACTTCGGTGTGGGTAGTAGTGATGTGAGTTAAAATTTACGGACGGCTGTGTGCCGATCTTCAAGCGAGTGCTATTGAAGGTTTGGATTACCTCTTCTAATATTCATTGGTGCTGATGTAAGTAACCACACACTTTTAAATAGTTCCAACTGCAACTCCACCATCCGTTGGTTTATTCAAGAAGATGTTACCGTACATTGACTCAAGAAGGAAAACCGTTATGGAATCTATTCAAATCATTTATGACGCCGTATGAAGAAAGTAACGTGAATATGTAACTACCTAAAAAGGACTTTTCTGCACCTGATTTCATTGGAATATTCTTCGCCGACTATAAAATTGCTTAATATGGATTCATTAATTGTGTTAAACAATTCTGAAACCTTGTTATGTGAAAGTAATTTTGATAATAATAAGATAACTGAGGTAATTTGGAATCGCGGTTTTGGGCCTATGAGTGTAAAAGTCATCCTGTAAGTTTTTTATTTATTTGGGATCCTTGCTTGTCTTTATATCTACTCCATTTTTTTGGGATTTCTTATTATTATTGTGGTGTATTTTATTCTATCAGTATTTTCCTATGCTTGTCATGTGATTTCTATTTGTAGCGTTATTTTATTGTGAGTTGCCCGGTGTTGGCTGATTTCTCGTAATGGGATCGTTCTTCTTTTTTTTCGTCGTCTGGTGTTCGGTGTTTAAATTCTACCTCATATGTGCATCATGCCACTTCCAAGGCCACCTCATATTAAATTCAATAACCACGATTTTCCCCTCTGTTAAAATTGTATGTTTATATGCAATGAAAATTAATCATACAATCTAATGTACTGTAGTTATTATTATTATCTGTATCACCGCGATTAGTAGAGAGTTGAAATTTAATTCTCCTGTTTCTTCAAATATCTTTCCTTAAGCGCTCACCTGAACGCTCATCTGTTTTGTCTTATTCCTTGAATTATTTCTTCCGTATTTGTCGTTTGGGTACGCTTATGCAGGCCTTGCCTGTTGTTAGCTGTAGCTTGGCTTGGGAAGCAGCATTACAGTTCGTGGGTGATTTTGTTCTGTAGTGCTGGTGGAACATTCATATTTTCATTTACAATTTTGTAATTGTATCGGGGAATATTTTGCTACGGTTTTATATTTAATTATTTAATTTGGTAATATAATTGGTTTGATATTTCAATTCTGGACGCATTTTGAGTTATGGAAGTAATGTGACCGTGTTACCATGATTATTGTTTAAACATTTAAAAGCGATGGTCAATTAGGTTGAAGAAATTCAACTCTTGTAGATTTATTGGATCCAATTAACTTAAATTTAATTATCAAAAGGAAGCTATAGTTACTGACCAGTATTTTAGATTTATTTAAGAATTGTTTCTGTTACCCATCAATTATTATTTTCTTTATCTTTGGTAAAAAGTATCAGTTTTTCAACTTTCTTCCAGTTTTAATTGATTGTAAGTTAAATTTATTTATTTATTACATATTTTGTTTCCACCTTAAGAAGGTATTGTCCTATCATTTGGTATTGTACCACTACACTATTCCAAAAGTGAAATTCCGATTAAGTTAGAGTAAACACGATTATCCGCAGTGAAGTTAAATAGAACGAATAACTCGAAAAATACAATAGAAATCTAGAATGACGCTATGTCAAAATTTACATAATTACGAGGGCGGTGAGAAAGACAAAAGCCAGCGAATCAGATTGTTTCGAAACTCACCATAAAAGATCCTTTACAAAATAAAATGCTATGTTCGAGAGAAGGCGTATCGCAATTGAGTTGGAAGTACATTAATAGAAGAAACTTCAAGAAAAGAAGAGGTTTTAAGGAAATAATATTATCTGCAAGAAGACGTCAAAGGAACGCATAAAAATGTCAGCGAATATTGATAAGACGTGTAAAGGTCAAGAAAAGCAGCCAACGAGATTTGAAAGACGACCGAGCCACTACAACAAGAAAGAAATACCTATCAAAGAAGCAATAATCCAGAATACATTACAACAAGGAAACTGATTACGCAAATCACATATCGAATTTAAATCAGACATATTGGGAATCTGAACCAGAAATTAGTAGCTAACTAGAGAAACATTAAAGGAATAATCATTATTACAATAGAAGGCCTAGAATATAACATTATGCATCAACCGATTTCACTCAAGTCTTTATTCATTTTTATGTTTGCTCAAGATAAGACGATGGAGTGTCTTTAAGAAGATGAGTGGAGGACTGTCCGGAGTGAACGAGCCAAGAGCGCAGCCGACAACTGCAGCACCAGCCATGGAGATGATCGCTACCATCGACGCAGGTTGAAAGAGGGATAAATTGTCCCAGAAGGAAAAAAAAAAATACGTTTCTTGTATAAAACATGTAGAATAGTTGAGCTTATTAGAGTAGTTCATTTCTTTTCAGAGAAACGTTAATTGTGTCAGTGAAATGTTTCATACAAGCTTTAATATGTTTGATTCTCGTGAGTGATTGATCAATAAGTGGAAATAAAGAGAGTAGGCAGTATTTTACAGCCATATAACCAAACCACAATAAGACTTTAGAGTAAACAGGAGCAGTTTCCAAGTGCTAGGCTAAAAATGAAAGTAGTCGAGATAGGTTATAAATATATATAGTATTTGGGTCGTCGGTGATATTCGTATTTTCTATCTGGGTCGTATTAGCCTAGGTAGCCGACAACTAAAGTAATAACGTGGTGAGTAACAATAATGCGTGCATATTTGATAAGACGTTTAAAGGTCAAGAAAAGCAGCCAACGAAATTTGAAAGACGGCCGAGCTACTACACCAAGAAAGAAATACCTATCAAAGAAGCAATAATCCAGAATACATTACAATCCAGTACAATCCAGTTTATTCGCTCAAGGGTTTATTCTTTTCAGCTACTGTTGTGTTGTGCAATAAACTATAACTTGAAGCGTGATACAGTTGTGAAAGCACAGCGCAATCACGTCATCTCGCTAAAGAACGCGTTAACTAAGTCAAACGGCGCACTTACTCTTTCACTCGCTGTGACGTTACTATGCACTGTGTGGTCAAATTGATACAGCGGGGAAGAATTTCCATGTGTTCCTTTAATTTTAGACACTAGTATACTTCTTACGGTTTTCGAAGAAGCCAATATACCAGAATTTTGTCCCGCAGAATTACTTTTACCCTCTGATATATCTATCGATACAAGGCTCGCGTTCTTGAGCACATTCAGTTACCACTTGACTGATCCAGTACCAACTTCGACTGAGATGATCAGCACTCTGCCGTTTGAGATTCAACGTCAGTGTTCTTTTCTGGTTTTATCTTTTAATATTTAATCTTTAATTCTTTATGTATTCCACATTAATTTACATAAAAGCAAAGCAAAGTCATCCCCGTACAGGCCATGAAGGCCCTTGGAGGGGTGGAAGGTAAGGGCTTCCACTATCCGTAACCTCGGCACTTGAAGGGGTAGAGTGGTTAGCTCTACGCCCGGCCACCTTTGCCCCCAGGAATTACCCTGGTACTCATTTTTGGTGTAGGCTGAGTGAACCTCAGAGCCATGTGCACCTCCGGAAGTGGAAATATCCTTTCTTAAATTTTACGACTCCCTGACGGAGATTCGAACCCACGTCCTTCCGGGCGGACCGAGCACACCTTTACCGCCTCGGCCAGGCAGCCCCTATTAATTTACATAGCCTATTATTTTTCACAGAAATTGACTATGTGAAGAATTTAAAACTAGTTAAATGAAATCCCAATGCGGAATTACTCACAAGCAAGCATTGTGGATTGGAATTAACCGATTACAAAGAAACTTGGTTGGATGTTCGATGAACTTCAATTGTAATTGCTACAGAAGTAATGAGATCGTAATATTCTGATACATTCATGTAATTTACTCTATGTGTTAATAAAACAGCTTTGCAGAGTGTGACGTTTTGTTCGTGTAGCCAAAACTCATTTCCGGTATAAAGCGTTTCACGTAACTTAAAAAGGAACTACGATATATTTCTGCAGTGCATAAACGAGGTCATACTACGTCTCCATCAGCTAATGCCCAGATCCACCGAGCTTTTTCAGCAATTAATTGTAATACTCCCGTTGATTTTGCGGCAAAATGGTTTTACCATTACATTTAGGATATGTTAATTGATCATTCACCCACATTTAATTGAAATCTGGTCCAATCCAAACAATCCCCCTGTCAGAGCGAGCGTTGAATTTTTCAACCTAAGGAGTTGTGGATGAGGGTTGATGATTGGGCTGTGTGCAACTCTCATGAAGCCCGTGGCCCAACCGAGATGTGTGTGGATTTGTCACAAATGCCGCAGTCTGTCGAACTGTTACCGTGCTGAACTCTCATGTTATTCACTGAGATTGCGATTGAAGTGACAGTGTGGTGGGTGGAGAGGGTGATTCGAACTGACAGACGGGTGACAGTACACAGCAATGCTTTGGCCTACACCAAAATGCAAGATCACGATCGTTTGAATTTCCGAAGTGTGTTCTCACAGTTTGTACCCTGACAATTGACTGAGGAATAAGTCCGTCATGCCAGCAGCGTTCGAAAGAAAGGAGGGCTTTTTGTTGGGTATAACCTCCTTCTTTAAACCACTTTGTTGCTTGTTGTTGTTGTTTAAATGGGCCTAACATCGAAGGTCATCGGCCCTTAAACCGCTTTCAACAATACCACATTTTAACATAGACAGTGGCAATGAACTGGGTCTTTTTCCTGAATTTTAATTCATTAGTACACTACAGCGAAACATAGTACAGGTACCTGTCTTTCATACCATATGAAGGTTTCAGCCATCCAAAACGAAGATGTTAATCAGCAAGTAACATCTAATGCATTTAATCATACTAGTCTTATGAAAATCATAAAAAAATGTACGAGAAACCAACTACTAACTACTAAACGTTTTCATTCCTCCCCTGAAGGGGGAGGCGGGCCTCTTAGACGGTGACGCCGTCTCTCAGGCCGGGAGATTTGTTACGGTGGGGGAGATGTGCGGAGAAGGTGAGGGGGTGGGCGGCCCTGGCCTATACTACGAACTGTCCCGGCATTCACCTTAGTGCAGGAGAATGGAAAACCATTCTCAGGACAGCCGACGGGTGGGGCCAGGCGTGAAGTCCGGCACTGTGCCTCAGGCCCGTCTCCCGAATGCAGAGGCGTAGAGTCATGGTAGAGCCCTAGTTAACTTTCCTCTGCTCGGTTGGCCGGTCAGAGTACAGAGCTGTTGGACCACGGACAAGCCGTGGCCTCGTAAGGGACGAAACCCACTCTGCATCCACCGACCGGTACGAGAAAAAACTTTTATATTCAAGTTTTACAGATAAGCCTGCTCAAACAATAATAATTAATCATTTAGTGTGGCTACTGAAGCCACAAATAAAGACAAGTACATTTGAAATCCAAAATGTGCCTATTTAGGAATAGTTTGTTGCCATTTATGGTTATAGACATGATATAGGCTTTTGGGCTAATGCTGTCTCAAGAAAATAAGGTGAAGTTGTTTACATTTCGCAGAGAATTTTGCTCTGCGTCAGGTACGTTCATTCGTCACCAGATGGTTCCCCGGACGCGGTACCCAGATACTGCTATGCAGAAAGTTATAGGGCACTGATAAAATGGTGGGATAAGTGCACCAAAGTTGGTAGAGATTATAATGAAAATTAGAAATAGTTTTCAGGCATGTAGTCTATCTCTCCAGAGTTGTTTTTAAAAGCTCTTTGTGACCACTTTACTGACTTGGATAGTATATACTTACGAATTTAGCACCTCGAAGGAGACCATTTAAAAATGAACTCGGTATTTTTCGAGCTTATGACGTGTACATAACCATTTTCCGATAAGTTCAGTAAATAAAATGGTGGGCTTATCGTGTCCACTCTGACATTTCACGTCAGCCGATGTGTAACTTGGACGGGTTGATTGGCTCAAACGGTTAAGGCGCTGGCTTTCTGACCTCCAACTTGGCAGGTTCGATCCTGGCTCAGTCCGGTGGTATTTGAAGGTGCTCAAATACGTCAGCCTCGTGTCGGTAGATTTACCGGCACGTAAAAGAACTCCTGAGGGACAAAATTGTGGCACCTCGGCGTCTCCGGAAACCGAAAAAGTAGTTAGTGGGACGTGAAGCAAATAGCATTATTATTATTGATGTGTAACTTACAAAGTATTGCCAGCCCTGAATCGAATAAGCTACATGGAATTTAACACGTATTCAGTTTGTTCTAGAGTGCCTCCGTGGCTCAGACGGCAGCGCGTCAGCCTCTCACCGCTGGATACCGTGGTTCAAATCCCGGTCACTCCATGTGAGATTTGTGCTGTACAAAGCGGAGGCGGGACAGGTTTTTCTCCGGGTACTCGGGTTTTCACTGTCATCTTTCATTCCAGCAACACTCTCCATTCTCATTTCATAGCATCTATCAGTCATTAATAAATCACTTTGGGAGTGGCGACCCCATCGTACTAATAGCCTATATCTGCTTCGTTCATTCCATTCCTGACCCGGTCAATGACTGGAAAACAGGTTGTAGGTTTTCATTTTCAGTTTGTTCTAAACCAAGCAAGTGGCCGCGCAGTTTGAATCACGTACCTATCAGCCTGCATTCGGGTGATAGTGCGTTCAAATCCCACTGTCGGCAGCCCTGAAGATGGTTTTCTGTGTTTATCCCATTTTCACAGCGGGCTGTACCTTAATTAAGGCCATGGCCACTTCCTTCCCACTCCTAGCCCTTTCCTATTCCATCGTCGCAATAAGACCTATCTGAGTCGGTGCGACGTTAAACAGATTGTAAAACAAAGAAACAAAAACAAAACCAAGATATTTGTTGTATCTTACTGAAAACGAGCTGGCGATACCCACTCCATTCATCGTTCAGTTTTGTGAGATCTTGAATCTTCATCGAAGACGTCTTTCACCGAGCGAGTTGACCGTGCGGTTAGGATTGCACAGCTATGAGAGTGCATTCGGGAGATAGTGGGTTTGAACCCCACTGTGGATAGCCCTGAAGATGGTTTTCGGTGGTTTTCCATTTTACCACCAGGCAATTGCTGGGGTTCTATCTTAATTAAGGTCACGTTCGCTTCCTTCCTACTGCCAGCCCCTTCCTCTCCCATTGTCGCCGTATGACCTGGCTGGGTTGGTGCGACGTAAAGCACAAAAAGAAGAAGAAGGAAATCAAGCGCTGTATATTTACAACTTGCACTAGAGTATGCTATCTAACGACCACAATTTTAATGTCGCCTGATTATACATCGACACACGAACTTCTCTGTGCTATTGACATAACTTCTGAAATAAAAAAACTTAAATTTGTATTTTTGGCAGTTGCTACTGTAACCGTGTCGGTAATATTTGTAATTGAATCGGTAACTGACTGAGGGAATTAATGCGTTTTCTACCTTTCTTTGTCCGCACAGAAGTTGTGTTGCATCAGATTGCGCAAGGGCCCCGACTTGATGGCCCCGACTGAAGTACTTCGTGGCTTGAAAACTCCCCGGTGAGAGAAAGCTAGCTAAGGAAAGAACAAGGAGGGAAGACACATTCTAATAACCCCTCCCACTAAAAATGGCCGAAATACAATAGTGACAAATTGCCAACTTGGACTGAGACTGAATATTTCGAGATAATTGCATTATTTACTAAGTCAAAGATCGGCAAGTCATACGTGAGCATTTTAGACCTCTGACAAAATTATAAAGGGCTGTAAAATTTTAGCGTTAGTCAAATTGCGTCGCAGAAGATGAGGTAAGCGTCAGAAGTGTACCCAAGCCAGCTGTGGACCCAGACTCAGAAATGGAAATCCCCGAAGATGCACCCCTATTTGATGGAAGATATCCTTTTAATTACCGATCGAATTGCTTTCCGCATATAACAAGATATCACAGAATTATGAGCTACGCGTTTCTACCGCATCACCGATGTCAGAAGACTAGTAGAACACGAGATATGGAAATTGTAGTGGGGACGATCTGTTATCCGTTCGGCGAGTTGGGGTGAGTTTACTTAGTAGACCGTCCTGTGGTGGAAGGAGGGACTTGTCGTGGAGTGTTGGAAGCAAGCAGACGTTTCGGTCGCGTCGCGTGTCTGCAGATCTATTTTCCTTGTGCGGGAGTGAAAATTGAATTGTGTCGTAACCCAGTAGAAGAAACAATTTCGTGCCAAATATATACGTTGTACGCACGCTGGTTACGAACAAAAGTGTAAAAATCCCGCTGAGGTAGAAATGATGTGAAAATTCGAGCGGGCATAGGACGATTGTATAGCCGTAAGACCGCGGAGACTGTGTATCGCGATTTTAAAACGCGAGGTGGTTATTTCTCAATAAACAGTGCAGAAATAGATTCTACCGAAAATATGAGTTTATAAACAGTGTCGGAGAAAATTTAAATAGATTCTACCATAAAGTTGATTTTATAAACAGTGTCGAAGGAAGACGTGGTTAATGGAACGTTCTTTGTACTAGTCAGTTCCAGTGGATCCAAACCCAAGACGTTGGAGGTGCAGATGGAGATCGGAAGAGGAAACTTCCAACCAGTGATCCATGCCAGTATTATGCAGGTGTAAACATCCACCAGGGGCCTCTTCGAGGCTCGAACCATGGACATCCTAACATGACGATAAGTACACTGATTTGAAATATTATATAGTATTGTAAATGCGGGGTTTAATTTTCTTGTAAATATGTAAATAACGTAGGATTGGATAGTAAAATAAATAGTCTATAGATTTGTTTTGAAACTAGGGAGCAACTTTGAGTCCGTCATCGTGTTTCTTGAATAAAGATAATTTAGATGGGGAAGGAAACTTTGGAGTAGGACATTAATTTAAAGTATATGCAATTTAAATTGAGAGTAATGCATGAGCATGGATTAAAGATTAAGATATCCTAATGGTTTAGAGTGCTTTAGGTAACAAAGGTAAAGTGTTATTTTGTCTTATGATTTCCAACGAGTTATATTTTTTTCTCTTTTCTTCACATTTGGGACATTTATTTAATATCCGTAATGCATGATGTTAGGGTCATCTATGTGCATTTGCTGATGTGTTAATCGATGGGACAGCAATGCACTCTGGTTTAAAAAATGCATTATCGTAGTGTAGAGAACTGGCTGTGTTATTTTGTGTGATGTGTAACATGCCTGGGGCACGACTACATGTCCTCCCAACTTAGATAGGGATTTTCTTTTTCTGTTAAGAGGATAATATTTCTATAGACTGAAAATAATGGCCACGTTAATAACATGTTTGATGTGTTGAGTTTAAGTTAGAAGAAAACCGCATGTTTATTTTCTTTGTGTTAGGTAAGTTGTCAACTCGGGCCATTCATGATTAAATTCTGTGGAAATGCATGGATAAATAAAGGTTTGACTTGATATAAGATAGGCATATGCGCAGAGTACGTATCAATGAATGTATTTAAATGTAGTTGAAATATGAATTACCACGATGTGTAAAGGGGTTGTAAAATGCTTCGTTGTACAGAGGATTTTGTGCTATTTAAAAAGAGGGGTCGCTAGCCTTTTGAGATGAGGCGGGACCATGTGTCAAGTGATTTATATCTGAAGGAGGGAGCGCTCCTTGCCGGTGTTTGTTAGGGACAACTCTGCAGAGAAGAATAAAGAAGTCATACCTTGCGACAGAAAGTACAGTTGCCCGCGGTTCACAAAATTAAGTTCGCATTTGTATTTTTCCCTATTGTTTTATGTTCAATTCCGAATGGAATATGATTTACTGGAACGCCAGATTAGAATATTTGTTCCATCTTCTATAATCATAACAGATAGGGATTTTCAGTGACCCAAACCATGGTGGCGTACAGAAGATCTTCGGTTCGAGTCCCAAGGCAAACCCAGGATTTCCGTCATATACAAATTTCCCATGAAATACAGCCATTCACATTCTTTTGTTTTTGTGTGCTTTTCAGAGGATTTGTGTACTGTGTGTTTATATTTCAATGTATGTTGTTCTTTGATAGTTACATTTTGTGTGCGTGTGTGTCAGACTTCGAGAGCGGGTTCTGCCCCGTGGCTTGGTTTCTCTTTGTTCAGTGCGATGTAGGTTCGATGCCGGACCTAACATCTGCTTCTTTTGTGTTGTATGTTGTGTCGTTTCCATGTGTGTTTGCATTATTTGGCGTTATTTTCATATTTTATTAGTTCATTAGGCGACCACTCAAAGTTGTCTCCAGAAGTCGGGAGTGTAATTTGTTTTCTTCCAGTATAGAAGAAATAGGTTAATGATAAATCATCGCATTTACAAAGACATACATGTATTAGGGTATATTTCAAATTAGTGTGTCAAAGAATCGGTGTGCTTATCCTAGGGTCCAGAAATAAAAGAACGATCATGAATCGAATGTGGAATTTAAAATGGAACGGAGTAATACCTCCTATTGTGTTTGTTTAATTCATCCGACATGTATAGTATTTGTATTATTCAGGGTTATATTTTATGTGTGTGTTTTAACAAGAGAAATTAAATTTGTTAAAATGTATTTTCTTCTGCTATTATCATTTGCCGTAGTTTAATGCACCCTAATTTTCCTCCGTTCTATTATGCCTGTAAGTTAGCCTTAGAATTTTATTTTATTATGCCGCGGACGCACTACGGCCCTGGGAGGCCGGATGTTGTGTTATAGGAACGGAGGGATGTGTGATCGATCCTCGCACGGTCCGAAGTGCATTAGTTCACCCATCAGTTTGAATTCTTTTTTTTTTTTTCAGATGAGGTGGCATTTGACTCTTGACCAAAAATGTCCCATACCTTCCAGCAACATGGCGTATGGTCCCATACGGCTGTAGCCCAATGTGGGTCATTTGTCGTCTCTGTGGTATGGTTCCACTACCTTTCCCATAGATCTGTTATTAATGTTACAAATATCTTCTGGGCTATCTAGCAATGTAGTCAACTGTCACTTGTATTCTACTACAGTGCAACTGAATCATCTATCAACATGCAATCATGAAATTAACTATTTTTTACAATTTGTTTTACGTCGCACCGATACGTCTTATGGCGACGTTGGGGCAGGAAAGGCCTAGGAGTGGAAAGGAAGCGACTGTGGTCTTAATTAAGGTACAGCCTCAGAATTTGCCTGGTGTGAAAATGGGACACTACGGTAGACCATCTTCAGGGTTGCCGACAGTGGGGTTCGAACCCACTATCTCTCGGATGCAAGTTCACAGCTGCGTGATCCTAACCACACGGCCAACTCGCTCGGTAGAAATCAACTATAAACAAGCAAGTTTGTCCTTCTCACGAGTGCTGATGTCGTTATCATAGCCGCGGGACCTCCAGTTCTTACGTGGAATTCGAACCACAGGCTGTGACTTTTTAGTTTAAAAATGCCAGGTGCATCGCCCAGGAATCAGACCAAGGCCACCTTGGTGAGAAGCCGGTGACGGTGTCATTCTGAATTAAATCAATTGCTGTAATAAAAAAATTAAACAATACATTATTCTTAAGCTTGTGTTTAGTGCTCAACTTAAGAACAAAAGGCTCTTTCAATAACTTCTTTCCTAGAGTATTTTTTTTTTATCACGGAAGCTCAGTATCTCGTTGCTTCGTATGTTAATCCCCAGACACCTTGTCATCTAGCGATCGTACGTCTAAATATACTGTAAGTGCTCCTAATAAAATATATCTTATCTTGAAGACCATACAGTCTATGAGCTCAGCACATCACTCGCTACCACGATGCTCCCACTCAACACACCTTTTTCATTGTCTACACTGAGCTCACACATATTCTGGATTAGCAACATTTTCTGTGTACATTCCATGTACTGGTGCCACTGCTGGCTTTCACCCTCGTTTTGCCATGAGCCTGTAATCATAGTTCTTCGTGCCCCGAGTTGTAGTAAGGATGAAAAGGAGAGGGCATATAAGTCTCTGGTAAGACCCCAACTAGTGTATGGTTCCAGTGTATGGGACCCTCACCAGGATTACCTGATTCAAGAATTGGAAAAATTCAAAGAAAAGCAGCTCAATTTGTTCTGGGTGATTTCCGACAAAAGAGTAGCGTTACAAAAATGTTGCAAAGTTTAGGCTGGGAAGAATTGGGAGAAAGAAGACAAACTGTTCGACTAAGTGGTATGTTCCGAGCTGTCAGCGGAGAGATGGCGTGAAATGACATTAGTAGACGAATAAGTTTGAGTGGCGTCTTTAAAAGTAGGAAAGATCACAATATGAAGATAAAGTTAGAATTCAAGAGGACAAATTGGGCAAATATTCATTTATAGGAAGGGGAGTTAGGGATTGGAATAACTTACCAAGGGAGATGTTTAAATAAATTTCCAATATCTTTGAAATCATTTAAGAAAAGGTTAGGAAAACAACAGATAGGAAATCTGCCACCTGGGCGACTGCCCTAAATGCAGATCAGTATTGATTGATTGATTGATTGATTGATTCTGAGGTCAGTCGTCTCACCACTCTCTTGTAGGATGGCAGTGGGTGGAGGTTGACATTGTGTGAATAATGGCTGTGTTCACGCACTAAATATGATTTACTTATTACTGTTACTGTAATAATAATAATAATAATAATAATAATAATAATAATAATAATAATAAAAAGATAGTTCGTGGCATCGGTTACTGTGATCATTCCTATTTTGAGAACCATGGGCAACGGCTGAGTAGCCTAGTAGGTGGTCCCAAGAGTCGGGATAACACTTGGTATGGAATAGGAGTGGGCATCTCGGACATTCTATGAGTCATGGCCCTCCTTGTGCTCAGGCGGCTAGAACTACACAATCCACCGATAGTCTCTAACCCGTCAGAGGAAATATTCTCACTGGGATTATGTGTAAGTAAAGGCAGCATCTTGCCTCACAGAATTTTTACCGAGCACGTTCAGAACGTTTTAAGCAAGCCTCGGACCTGTGGAAGTAAAGGAGTCCCATATCAATTTGAGAGGCGAGGGACTCCTTGGAAACAACTTGGCGAACGAAATGGAATTCGATAGGGGAGCTATCAATATTAATGGGAATTGTGGAAGAAAGACGGTAGAACTGGCAGAGTCAGCAAAGAGGATGCATCTGGATGTGTTAGCAGGTTGTGACATTCGGGTAATGGGAGATAACGAGGAAGGGATAAGAGATTATAAAGTGTTGTTAAAAGATGTTGAAAAGGGAAGGGTAGAGTGTGGGGTTGGACTATTCATGAGGTATACAATTGCACACAACACGGTTTCTGTTAGGCACGTATTCTAAATAAGCGAAAGATGTGGATAGATCTGGCAGTTGGAGGACTGGGGACGGGAATTGTCTCAGGCTATTCACCATGTGAGTGTGTAGTTGAGGATCAAGATGACAAATTTTATGAAGCGCTGAGTGACATCGTAGTCATGGTCAACAACAAGGATAGGATACTACTAATGGGTTGTTTCAATTCGAGAATTGGAAAGAGAACCGAAGGACATGACAAATTGACGGGTAAATGTGGGGAACATATGGATGCTAATACGAATAGGAAACGTTTTCTGGTTTTCTGTGCTAAGATGGGATTAGCAGTTACGAATACCTTCTTCAAGCATAAGGGTATTCACCGCTACACATGGGTGGTGAGGGTATCAGATCCATAATAGTATGTTTAATAACCGACTTTTGACTTAGGAAATCTGTCAAGAATGTGAGGATATTCCGCGAAAATTGGAATGGCGTATGGCTTTTAGTGCCGGGAGTGTCCGAGGACATGTTCGGCTCACCAGGTGCAGGTCTTTTGATTTGACACCGTAGGCGACCTGCGCGTCGTGATGAGGATGAAATGATGATGAAGGCGACACATACACCCAGCCCCCGTGCCTGCGAAATTAACCAATGATGGTTGAAATTCCCGACCCTGCCGGAATCACCCCTGTGACCAAAGGCGAGATCGCTAACCAATTAGGCATGGAGCCGGACAGGATATTCCGTGGATATTTGACGATACACGTAAATAAGCGAAAGATGTGGATAGATCTGGCAGTTGGAGGACTAGGGAAGGGAATTGTGTCAGTTTGTCAATATTAATAGGACTTGTGGAAGAAAGACAATAGAACTGGCCGAATCAGCAAAGAGGATGCATCTGAATGTGTTCGCAGGTTGTGATATTCGGGTAACGGGAGATAACGAGGAAGAGGTAAGAGCTTATAAAGTGTTATTAAAAGGTGTTAAGAAGGGAAGGGTAGAGTGTGGGGTTGGACTATTCATGAGGAATACTATTGCACACAACATGGTTACGTACTATCTGATCTGTAGTACACTAGGTATTTAAGGCCTAGGACAGAGAAAATGAGGTCTATCTGCAGACGTTGCGCACGTATTTTTTCAGCCATCTTGGAAGGGGTTTTCCGTGGTTTCCCACTCCTCCAGGCAAGTGCCGGGATGGTACCTAACTTAAGGCCACGGCCCACGGCCGCTTCCTTCCCGACAGGCGACCAACTAAGTTAACCATTGTAATCAACATAATTTCAACTAATTTTATTTCTGTGTAATTAATTTAATTCAATGATCAATGCAGACTTGTAATTCAAGACCATTTATGATACTTCAATGTACTAATTTAATCCATTTAAGTCAGCTCTGTAAGATAATTCTGTGTCAGTTAATTTAAATTTACGTAAACATTTGCTAACTTTTCATATTTGCCAAATTCTAAATTATATTTCAGTTTATTTCACATCCATTTTTAGTTAATACATTCCGTTCTAATTTAGAAAGTCAGTCTGTTTATTTCGTAGATAGCGGAACGTCCTCCACTTCGTAATCTTCGGATAACGTAAGGATCGCTACACTACGAGCTATCTACGGAATCGAACCCACCTCTACTCAGTTGACCTCCTGAGGCTGAGTGGACTCCGTTCCAGCCTTCGTACCACTTTTCAAATTTCGTGTCAGAGCCGGGAATCGAACCCGTGCCTCCGTGGGTGGCAGCTAATCGCACTAACCACTACACCACAGTGGCGGACTCCTGCACTGTTCTTTTCTTTCTTAATCTGCTTACCCTCCAGGGTCGGTTTCTTCCTCGTACTCAACGAGGTATCCCACCACTACCGCCTCAAGGACAGTGTACTAGAGCGTGAGACTTTGTGTGGGGTTATACAACTGGAAAGGAGGACCAGTACCTCGCCCAGGAGGCCTCACCTGCTGTGCTAAACAGGGGTCTTGTGGAGGGATGGGAACATTGGAAGGGACAGGGAAGGAAGCGGCCGTGGCCTTAAGTTAGGTACCATCCCGCCATTTGCCTGGAGGAGAAGTGAGAAACCACGGAAAACCACTTCGAGGATGGCTGAGGTGGGAATCGAACCCACCTCAACTCAGTTGTCTTCCTGAGGCTGAGTAGACCCCGTTCCAGCCCTCGTACCACTTTTCAAATTTCGTGGCAGAGGCGGTAATCGAACCCGGGCCTCCAGGGGTGGCAGCTAATCACGCTAACCACTACACTACAGAGCTAGCATAATAATAATAATAATAATAATAATAATAATAATAATAATAATAATAATAATAATAATAATAATAATAATAATAATAATAAATAATAATAATAAAATCAATTCCTCCAGTTTACGTTGTTCCCAAAAGGGACAACAACTTTGTGAAAAATGGAAAAAGGGACACACAGTCTATCTCTTTTTTAGAATTCCAGTCCTGTATTTTCTCGGCTGTTACAAAGCTCTGTAGATTAGTTACCTCATTAACCAGGAGATCTTCATTTAAACCAGTACGATAGACGTCACCGTTCCCTTGCATGTCGATTGAACTGGTATTAGAGACAACTAATCCTCTCAGATGGAGTTTTATTATTAACAGCGCCGTATTTTATCATTTACAAATAAACGAACTTAAATAGCCTTCTTATCTCACAGACGACATCTCCGATCAAGTGCCAGCTATCAACTCTCATAAATTAGCAGAGATATTTGCCAGCTAGGTTGTATTTTTGTGATGATTTAGATCCGTCTGAAAATGCAATAAAGCTTTCCGTTCAATGTTGCACTTAATGCTCCCGATGAGGTAATGGGCCTCGTCATTCTGGTACAGTAATTTATAACCTTCAGTATCACCCACGTCATTTAGAATGGTAAGGAGGAATTTAAACTCTCCAAATCTCAATTATTAAGAAGGTTATGTAGTTCCTCCAGTACTTGAGTAAATTATTCATTTTCCGAAGGTATTCGGACAGTCTGAGTTGAACTACACGGCCTCCAGGCCGTAGGTGATGTGCTGTAGCTACAGTGGACGATTTCTTAACTGACCAGTCCGGGACCGGACCCTTGGTCGGATAACAAAATGGCCAGTTAAATCGATAATAACAAAATAAATGGCCTTTCCAACAATTTATAGTACTATACATTAATTTAAGTTATTTTATATTTTAAATAATACTTCCAAACATAGTAGGCTTATGGAATGTAACCTATAGTGTTACAAATTATTATTTAAACATGGTAAATACGTACATCTTCTTCTTCTTTCCTGGACTTGTTTCCAGTTATCAGGGGTTGACACTAATAAACCATGTTTTACGGTACGATGCCCTTCATTACGCCAACTCTGTGTGGAGGAATATATTCAGTATCTCGTGTTCCTGTGGTGGTTGCTGGTGTGATGCGCTGTATACAAAGGAATATGTGTTAGAAGACGACCACAAACAACCAGCTCCCGGACAAGAGGAATTAACCAAACGCAGCTAAAATCAACCAGGAATCGAAGGCTACTACGTTGAACATTCAGCCAATGAGCCGAGCAATAAAATACGCAGGGGAGCCTGGGGTCAAAGATTACGCGGGTCAATTGTAATATTTCAAATTTATCACAAAATACTTACTACAACAGCCGATGTGTGGCAGAAGACACCAGCTATTTCAAAGGTGCTGAAATGAGAAAATTCAAAGCAAACACTCACATTTTGTGTATGCTACAGAAAGGGGAGCGGTGTCCGAATCGTTGGCTGAATGGTCAGCGTACTGGCCTTCAATTCAGAGGGTCCGGGGTTCGATTCCCGGCCGGGTCGGGGATTTTAACCTTCATTGGTTAATTCCAATGGCCCGGGGGCTGGGTGTTCGTGCTGTCTCCAACATCCCTGCAACTCACACACCACACACAACACTATCCTCCACCACAATAACACGCAGTGTCCTACAAATGGCAGATGCCGCCCACCCTCATCGGAGGGTCTGCCTTACAAGGGCTGCACTCGGCTAGAAATAGCCACACGAAATTATTATTAGGGGAGCCGTTTTGTTGTTAGGAAATACAATTCTACTTTGTTTGATAATTTTCTCTGATGAACGACAAGTAAGGAACTCTAATATATCTGACATGTCAGTGTGTATAAAATTTATCAATATTTCATTCTATATGGCCTCAGATAGGCCTACACTGCTAGTGTTTTTAACATTATCGGGAGTTATCTTAAAAATAATGATGAGTCAAATGTAACATTTCCCACGCACAACATACCATCTTTTCTGTATCTTTTCTTGTGGCTTAGGCTACTGAATTATTCACCGGTACAACTTTAGTGATTTTATTTATTTATTTTTAAAATTAATTGATGATAATTGATAATAAGACACACATACGAGCAGTGGCATGCGGTGAACATATTCATTATCCCAGCTGCAAAAAAGTTTCTTTTTAAATCTAATCAATCGTTTTTTTTTGTTTTTTTTTTTTTGCTAGTTGCTTTACGTCGCACCGACACAGATAGGTCTTATGGCGACGATGGGACAGGGAAGGGCTAGGAGTGGGAAGGAAGCGGCCGTGGCCTTAATTAATGTACAGCCCCAGTATTTGCCTGGTGTGACAATGGGAAACCACGGAAAACCATTTTCAGGGCTGCCGACAGTGGGGTTCGAACCTACTATCTCCCGAATACTGGATACTGGCCGCACTTAAGCGACTGCAGCTATCGAGCTCGGTCTAATCAATCGTAGCCCCACTACACTCTCTAAAGTCAACATTACCATTTTATAAGGCTGCATTTTTCGTGGAAAGGTCTACCCGAGAAAGATCTTTGAAGAATATTTTCAACCACACGCTCGCACATATTTCCAAATAGATATTCACGGCAGTGACGACACCATCATAACTTAATCTATAGCAGATTTTAAACAATGTACTTACAGTTTCATTCGGTGACGCTTCGTAACAGTAGTCATGGTTTTCACAAAAATACACCAGGAATAACTATTTGTTTTTTATTTGAAACGCCTAATCTAAACTAATCAGCAAACTTTAACTGGTATTTTACCGTCGTTGAAGTTTTATAGTTTCACTCGCATATTGTATGTACGTGTATCAACGACAAAAGAGGGAAAATATTTGTCACGACGTATAACACACGTTATATTCATGAAGAATGCCACAGAACTCTCGAAACCTTCAACTTTAAACCAAGAGGAACTCTACAAAAAATCACTATATACCACCATCAGACAACCATTCGCGCTTAACTCTTTGTTCGTGCTGGGCAACCTAAATATTTTTCTGCGGCTATCGAAACACATACTCTGCACGTGCCATCAATGAATTGCTCGAACAAACTGTATACATGCCGAAACCCAAGACTAAAGTATATTCTTCTACATTACAATTGATTTCATATACTGGCTCTATTTTTATTAACAAGACGATGTGCAAGTGGCTATACTGTTAAGATGTTGATATTTCATCTTGCAGTCTCTAGTGTGTGGCGCTGAAGACTTCGAGTGTCAAGTATTAAAACTAACACCCCTTACCTAAGCTAGCTGGCCTGTCGCCGTAAATTGCTGTCGAGAGCGGGCACAACTCCGCCTCAAGGAAGCTTCAAGTGCATGCGTCACCCAAGCGACCTTAAATTTCGCTGGGCGTACAGACGTGCACGTTAATGGTGTCTCGACATAAACAATCAACACTGCCCCACTCCAGTACTGAAAAGAAGGGGAGAGAGTGAAGGGGTAGTGTTGAAGGCCAATCCAGTACAAAACATGGGGGAAGGGAGTGAAGGGGTAGTGTCGAAGGCACAATGACTCACCTTCTCGCTTAACGCATTGCTGCATGAACTGCATGCAGACAGCGCGCTACAAGACTTCGTTGTGATCGAAATGGGCACAGTGGCGTATGTATTGAAGTACAGCATTAGGTTACCTACTCGTCCGGCCCCGTGGTGTACGGGGCAACGCGTCCGGCCGCCCCGAGTTCGATTCCCGGCCGGGTCAGGGAGTTTTAATAGTAAATGATTATATCCCTGGCCTGGGGACTGCGTGTTTGTGTTGTCCTTAACGTTTCTCACATTCAACACTCAACACTTCCGCAATTCCAATTACATGCAGGTTTATATATTGTGCAAGCAGGGGCAAAAGCTATAGTTCGACGCCCCGAACAAATAGCATTTTAATATAAATATTAAAAAGTAACCTACTCTGTTACAGTATTAAGAGGTAAAGGAGGTTTTTAACCGAAAAGTATTTTATACTAGTTAGGAATATTTTGTAGCTGCGTTATATCGTGTCTACCAATCCTTCTTCACCTCGTTGTCCGACTCGTTGGCTGAACGGTCAGCGTACTGGCCTTCGGTTCAGAGGGTCCCGGGTTCGATTCCCGGCCGGGTCGGGGATTTTAACCTTAATTGGTTAATTCCAATGGCACGGGGGCTGGGTGTATGTGTTGTCTTCATCATCATTTCATCCTCATCACGACGCGCAGGTCGCCTACGGGAGTCAACTCGAAAGACCTGCACCTGGCGAGCCGAACATGTCTTCGGACACTCCCGGCACTAAAAGCCATACGCCTTTTCATTTCATTTACCTCGTTCTTGCCATATTTCTATCCATCTCCAAACTGTCTTAAGACTGCATGGTATTGCTTGTGCTATTGCTTGGGGGACCATGTGAGCCTCCCACATGCCAATAATACGGCCTCGATTCAGCACTTCCTGTTCACTCCCTTCCCCTCCTTTTCAGTACTGGAGTGGCCTTCGACACTACCCCTTCACTCTCTTCCCCCATGTTTTGTACTGGATTGGCCTTCAACACTACCCCTTCACTCTCTCCCCTCCTTTTCAGTACTGGAGTGGGGCAGTGTTGATTGTTTATGTCGGGACACCATTAATGTGCGTGCGTGTACCTCTCTATCGCGCCGGCAAGGAAACCCAACTCGCTGAACTCCGGTAGTGCGAGCGGATTGTAGAGACAGCTGTACTTGGCTTGGCTTAGATGTTCGCAATTTTTTAAACATTATAAAAAGCGTTCTGAGGAATGTGTTAAATACAAAGTTCTTTACCCCAGCAGCGCTGGAGTAGACGGTGTTCAGTGCACGCCACTGCATACGAGTAAGCATAAAAACTTATTATCAATATTAGCTAAGGTTCATGCTTAGAGGCAGTCGAACTCAAGACAATATAGAAAATTAATCATAAAATAAAATGAATGAATTATGCTCGTTAAGACTGCACATGCAAAATGTTATAAAAATTGTAAATTAACATGAAATTCAAAATGAGTGTCCAAATTACTTCTTTGATTAAAGTTCCTTGTATGTGCTATAATGTTTGTGTCTGTCTCTGCTTCATGCTTAGAATATTCCAAGATGCATCATTTCATTACTCATTGTAACTGTTTACCATGAAAAGTACTGTTTCCATGACTTATTGTTACGTAGGGCCTATCTGCTATCTTATGATAAATGCAACGTGTGGCATACGTCTGCTAAATATATTGCAACTTGAAACGATAACTTCTATATAACAACTGACACTCGAGGCTTTTGCAGTCGCCATAATGTAGCGGGGACAATTCTGGACGTCAGAGGTAAAGTATCGTAAATGCATAAACGACTATTTTGAATGTTTTTATCATACGTGACTTGTTTTGGTCGTGTCTTCTATTGTAAGTGTATGCTTCGCACGAATGAAGATAAGCCATGTGATACTATCGCATGGTAAGTGGTCATTAGAGTTAGCATTTATAGGCACTGAGAAAAGTTAAAGTAGCCATGTGAATGACCTGAAGAGCAGTGTCATTTGTACCTCATCGACCGGTAAATTAACGAGAACGGAGTTTATGTTCGTTGAAGAAGTTGCTAATGGACAGAAAATACTTATTGGAGTGGTTTACCGACCCCCTAAAGTATCTTACTTGACCGAGTTTGAAACGTACCCACTTAACTTGCTACCAATCTATCAACATATCATTGTTTAAGAGGACTCTAATACTAATCTACTTACGAACAAATACGATAATAAGAAACTAGAAGACTTGTTTTCCTCGTGTGACTTGACTATCCTTCCCTCTGACCTCACTAACCATGTACATACTGCCAACACCACTTCCCACACCTTAATAGATCTCAAAGTGACTAACAACCCTCAAAAAGTGGTAACACACGAACAAATTTCACTGCCACCCACGATCCTGTATTTTTTGCCTACTCACTTCGCGTGCCAAATTTTTAAACCTAGGAAGGCCTATATAACGTGGAGGAATATGGAAGATACTAACATGTATGAATTAAGACACGATGCCTACAACCTTCCGTGGAATGGCATTTTCAATCTGACAGACATTGATGCAAAAATAAATACATTTAATTCGTTAATACACAATCTATACAACAAACATGGAACTTAAAGACAGATCAGAATATCCCGCAAACCTAATCCATGGTTAACCTCTGCAGTTAAAAATATGATGACTCTTTACCGACATTATAAACGTACTCATGGCCCAAGTGACTATGAAAAGTGTGGAATAATTAGGAATAAAACTAAACAAATCATCCGTGGGATCGAGGAGGCAGTGACTGATGATGTTCGCGAGTAATTATCTTGCTCCAAGTTTTTGCTATATAATAGAGGTTCGTATTCGTTACATTAGTGTATGAGTGATCAGAAGTAAATATTTAGATCACCTACTACATTGTTGTAAGTAAGACACCTGACATTATATCCGTGGTTACCGGGCGAGTTGGCCGTGCGCGTAGAGGCGCGCGGCTGTGAGCTTGCATCCGGGAGATAGTAGGTTCGAATCCCACTATCGGCAGCCCTGAAAATGGTTTTCCGTGGTTTCCCATTTTCACACCAGGCAAATGCTGGGGCTGTACCTTAATTAAGGCCACGGCCGCTTCCTTCCAACTCCTAGGCCTTTCCTATCCCATCGTCGCCATAAGACCTATCTGTGTTGGTGCGACGTAAAGCCCATAGCAAAAAAAAAATATCCGTGGTCTTTGTGAGAAGTAAAGAAATATACAGATAACCTAAAACCCCTTGTTGACCCACTCAAAATGGCCACCTCTGTTGATAGATGTCGGCATCTATCGAATTCAATGAATGAAGAAATCAATGACGTTTTTCCTCAACAGACACCAAGTAAGCCAACAAATAATAACAACACCGTAAATAACCCTCCACATCCTAACAGTGCATCAGGTAACCAAATGACAACCATCACAAGTAGGCCTAGTAACGAACGTAAATCAAGATTAAGCTATTCTGCTGCAATACAGTCGTACCCCTCCAAAGAACAAGCAATAGTAATCGAATCTCATGATGGAATCAGTATCAAGGATTATGTGCTAGCTATAGGGGAACTTAAAACCCCTAACAACATTCGGTTTGTTTGGCGTATATCGAACGGAAGGATATGCATCTTTCTCTCTAGTAAGAACACTGTTGAAGATCTGATATTGACAAACTCTAAGATCTTAATAAACAATGCATCATTGGAAACACGACCCCTTCTAACCAAAAACAAGCTTATTATATTATCCAGCGTCTCTCCTGTGATCCCAAACTATGTTACTGAAAAGGAATCGTTAAAACTCGGTGTGAAAATCATGTCTAGGATCTCCCCAATTAGAGCAGGTTTGTCAATTCCAGGATTCTCCCAAATTTTAAGCTTTCGAAGACAAATGTACATTCAAAATGAAGACTTTGATAAACATCCCGAATCCCTTCATATCGAATACGATGGTACCTACCAACTACTGGATTTACCTATCTTCCGACTCACCCACTTGTTTTCTTTTCCATACCGAAGGAAATCTGGCCAAAAATTGTCCTAACAACGTTTCACTTTCAAAAGATGAATCCTCTTCCAATCATTTTCCTCAGCTCCAAGAGATTTCACAAAAGTCAGAGGTCGAAAACTCGAAAACTGTCTTCGGTACTTCTGGCTCCCTCTCGAAAGATAGGCCTATTCAAGAAGTCACTTCAATGACCAACCCTGATTTAGCATTTAGCCAAGTCTGTAATGATCCTCCCTCCACCAGAATTCAAATTGAGAGAGAAATTGCTGCATCTATGGCAACACAATCCACCTCTACAACAGTGAATTTTCCTGGACGTAAAAGGCCAATTTCACTAGCTAGTAGTGAAACAATTAATCAAAATCTTCCTGATAGCAACAAATCCATACTGGCCTCTCCTGAACAAATCGAAAACCGTAAGACAAATCACGCTTCCAAGAAACCCAAGACAGACACGCCAGGGGCGATTTTGTGGGACAAGTGATGGGTTGTTATTTACGTGTGGTCTTTTAAGCGGATTAGACTGAGCTCTCTCTCTCTCTTCCGTGAAATACGCATTTAAAACGTCGAGTGGAATGTGAGGTACCCGAAGCTGCTCCCGTGTTTTTCCTATGCCCATGGCTCGGAGATGTCTCCAGACACTAGCCGTATTTAGGTTACTACTGATACGCGAACATATTAATTTTTAAGATTAGGGATGTTTTTTTAATTAGGGTTGTTTTTAGTCGCTTTAACTCCAAGGTCTTATCGCGACTCTTAGAAATGATTACAGAATAATAGTAATAATAATAATATTGTAATTATAAAAAGGTAAAGGAAAATATAAATAAGTATAATGTAATTAGATTTTGGAGTGCAAGCCAGTGTCCTTTGAGGAAGTTGATGACTTGATGACTCAGTGCTGGAGAAGACAGTGTCAGTTCCATTTTCTTAGGTATGTTGTGGAGTTGGCGCCAATGGCCATACAGTTGACATTCTGAGATGATATGCTTGACAGTGAGAGAGCAGTTACATTTACTGCAGGTGGGAGGTTGTTTCTTTTCTAGGAGGTAGTTGTGGGTGATCTTCGTGTGTCCTATCCTTAGTCGGGAGATAAAGACTTGTTCATGTCTGATGAGGTTTTGGAGAGGATATGTTCTCGTAGATATCATTTTAATTGTTTGGAGGTTGCTAGTGGAAGTTTTAAGCCAGTTCATTTTCCATTGTTCGTGTAGTTTAATTTTGATACAAGCGATGATATCAGTACTCCTAGCGTTTGGCTCTGATTGTGGCTCTGTATGTGTTCATTAGGATATGGTAATCTGTTCCCCAGTTTTTTGCTGAGAGAATTTTCATCATATTCATTCTTCTTTGGCACTCGTCTTTAAGATGTTTAAGGTATGGGGTCCAGGTGAGCTTGTTATCAAATAGAAGTCCTAGAATTTTAATAGTTTTAACTGATTCAATTTTATGGTCTTCCATATGTAATTCAGGGTTAGGGATGGTATGTTTAGTTTTGGAGAAGAGAATACATTTGGTTTTAGTTTTAGAAAATTGGAGCCCTGTGTTTTTAGTCCAGTTTTGAATATTTACAATTGATTCTTGTAATAGTTGAGTCGTCCTAATGTTTTTCCTTGGGCAGAAGATTATCAAATCGTTAGCGAAAAGGCCACACTTAACTGGTGAGTTGATGTTAGAGACTATACCATTAATTGTCACAAGAAACAGTGTTACACTGATAACTGATCCTTGTGGGGCTCCATTGTTGATTACTACTTCCTTTGACAGCATTTCATTTACTCTAACTTGAATTCGGCTCATTTGGAGAAAAATATAAATGAAATATAGGATATTTTCAGATATATTATGTATCATTAGTACACTGACTGACAGAGCAAATGCAACACCAAGAAGGAGTGGTTCGAAAGGGATGAAAGTTGGGGAAAAAACAGAGACGGCACGGACGAATAATTGATGTTTATTTCAAACCGATATGCAGGTTACACAATGCGCACGGCATCGACTCAGTAGGATGTAGGACCACCGCGAGCGGCGATGCACGCAGAAACACGTCGAGGTACAGAGTCAATAAGAGTGCGGATGGTGTCCTGAGGGATGGTTCTCCATTCTCTGTCAACCATTTGCCACAGTTGGTCGTCCGTACGAGGCTGGGGCAGAGTTTGCAAACGGCGTCCAATGAGATCCCACACGTGTTCGATTGGTGAGAGATCCGGAGAGTACGCTGGCCACGGAAGCATCTGTACACCTCGTAGAGCCTGTTGGGAGATGCGAGCAGTGTGTGGGCGGGCATTATCCTGCTGAAACAGAGCATTGGGCAGCCCCTGAAGGTACGGGAGTGCCACCGGCCGCAGCACATGCTGCACGTAGCGGTGGGCATTTAACGTGCCTTGAATACGCACTAGAGGTGACGTGGAATCATACGCAATAGCGCCCCAAACCATGATGCCGCGTTGTCTAGCGGTAGGGCGCTCCACAGTTACTGCCGGATTTGACCTTTCTCCACGCCGACGCCACACTCGTCTGCGGTGACTATCACTGACAGAACAGAAGCGTGACTCATCGGAGAACACGACTTTCCGCCATTCCCTCATCCAAGTCGCTCTAGCCCGGCACCATGCCAGGCGTGCACGTCTATGCTGTGGAGTCAATGGTAGTCTTCTGAGCGGACGCCGGGAGTGCAGGCCTCCTTCAACCAATCGACGGGAAATTGTTCTGGTCGATATTGGAACAGCCAGGGTGTCTTGCACATGCTGAAGAATGGCGGTTGACGTGGCGTGCGGGGCTGCCACCGCTTGGCGGCGGATGCACCGATCCTCGCGTGCTGACGTCACTCGGGCTGTGCCTGGACCCCTCGCACGTGCCACATGTCATTGCGCCAACCGTCTTCGCCACAGGCGCTGCACCGTGGACACATCCCTATGGGTATCGGCTGCGATTTGACGAAGCGACCAACCTGCCCTTCTCAGCCCGATCACCATACCCCTCGTAAAGTCGTCTGTCTGCTGGAAATGCCTCCGTTGACGGCGGCCTGGCATTCTTAGCTATACACGTGTCCTGTGGCACACGACAACACGTTCTACAATGACTGCCGGCTGAGAAATCACGGTACGAAGTGGGCCATTCGCCAACGCCGTGTCCCATTTATCGTTCGCTACGTGCGCAGCACAGCGGCGCATTTCACATCATGAGCATACCTCAGTGACGTCAGTCTACCCTGTAATTGGCATAAAGTTCTGACCACTCCTTCTTGGTGTTGCATTTGCTCTGTCAGTCAGTGTACTTCCATTACATAGTCTTTCAATACCATGCCATATGCCTTATTAATATCTAAACTGACTGCTATTAGGTGTTGGTTATTGAGGAACGCTTCCTGTATTTCAGATTCCAGACTTATCAAAGTGTCTGTTGTGGAGTGTGCTTTATGGAACCCGTTTTGCACATTACTGAAGAAATTTATGTTCTCGAGTTACCAGCGTAATCTTTTGTTGACTATTTTCTCCATGAGTTTACACATCACATTAGTTAAAGCAATAGGGCGATAATTTTCTGAAAATGAGTTGTCTTTCCCTGGTTTGGGTATTAGAACTACAATGGCATTTCACCATCTGGCCCTTCCGTCGCTACTCCCGTCAACCACTCTTCAATTTATAATAGATCCTTCGATTTGTACAAATGTTATTTTTATCTATTAAATTAAAATGAATTCTTCTATTTATTATTAGTACAGTAGATTGTAATTATGTCCTACCGAGCTCGATAGCTGCAGTCGCTTAAGTGCGGCCAGTATCCAGTATTCGGGAGATAGTAGGTTCGAACCCCACTTTCGGCAGCCCTGAAAATGGTTTTCCGTGGTTTCCCATTTTCACACCAGGCAAATGCTGGGGCTGTACCTTAATTAAAGCCATGGCCGCTTCCATCACACTCCTAGCCCTTTCCTGTCCCATCGTCGCCATAAGACCTACCTGTATCGGTGCGACGTAAAGCAACTAGCAAAAAAAGTAATTATGTCCGCCTTTGTGATGAAGTGGTTAGTGTGATTAGCTGCCACTCCCGAGGTCCGGGTTCGATTCCCAGCTATGCCACGAAATTTGAAAAATGGTACGAGGGCTGGAACGGGGTCCACTCATCCTCGGAAGGTCAAGTGAGTAGAGGGGTTTCGATTCCCATCTCAGCCATCCTCGAAGTGGTTTTCCGTAGTTTCCGATTTCTCCTCAAGGCAAATACCGGCAAGATACCTAACTTAAGGTCACGGACACTTCCTTGTCTGTCCCCTCCAATCTTCCCATCACACCACATAGCAGGTGAGGCCACCTGGGCGAGGTACTTGTCCTCCTTCCCAGTTGTACCACCGACCCAAAGTCTCACTCTCCAGAACACTGCCCTTGAGGCGGTAGAGGTAGGATCCCTCGCTGAATCCGTGGGAAAAACCAACCCTGGAAACTAAACGGATAAAGGAAGAAAGAAAAAATGTAATTATTATTTTTACTTCTACTGATAAATGTTAGTATGTAAGTTATTATTATTATTATTATTATTATTATTATTATTATTATTATTATTATTATTATTAGTTAATCCGTTTACCCACCAGGGTTGGATTTTCCCTCGAACTCAGTGGGGGATACCACATCCGCTACCTCAAGGCAGTGCGGGGCCGATGACCTTAACTGTTAGGCCCCTTTAAACAACAAGCATCATCATCATCATCAATATTGTTCCGAGGTATCTGTGGAACAGCAGAGGTGAAAGAAGGTGCTGGGATGAATAGGTCTCAACTTACGAAATTAAAGTTAATTTAAAATTTAACAAAGGTTATATTTTCTTTTCAAGATCAAGAAATAACAAGTTACCCTCGTGGAAAATTCGAGACGTTTCATGAATGATTACAACCCGCCCACAAAATTTCATTGGTCGGCTAAAGATTACAAGTCAAAACTGAAGAAGACATCTAGGATTGGTGGGAAATTAATTACAGAAATTACTCATTGGTCAAATTCAAAACTGGCGGAAAGAGAAGGGTTATACTGCCAACCCAAAAAATGAATGGAATTTAACAAAGAACAAACAAACTTATGAATACCAAATTTCTTCAAAAGAAAAGTTCCTTCACTTCGCACTAGGGTGCACAATAGGGAACATGCATGATCCGGGGTTTTAATTAAAAATATGCTAATCTGATTCAAAATTTCATGCAGAATTCAAAAATGTGGTCAGAATGTACAAATAATAACTCAAAACGTGATAAAAATCTACGAAAATGTCACATCACGCAAGTACGCGATCTCATTGGTCTGACGTCATCGTACAGGTTGACTGAATTAGCAGACGAAATAACACATAGTGTGCTGTGAGAAGCAGGATACACTTCGCGTATTGCTACTTTATGTTAGTGTCTAGTATGGTTAAATTCGAGGTCTATACATTGGATAATAATCTGAGTGGTATATTTTAGACTTAAAATGAATCCTGCGCAGACAGTGAGGCAGAAAACTCATAACTGGTGTAGAGTTCCGATGTGCAATAGCACATCGCATACCATACCAAACAAATTGTTTATAAATGTTCCAAAGACGCTAAAACTAGGGAGAAATGGATTTTGGCGAGCCGGAGAAATGCTGGTTATATATCGGAAAAGTCTACAGTTTATTTTTTGAAGATTTTAACGTAAGATGAATTTGTTTGAATTTTCAAATCACTTTTCCATGTCAGCTGTTCTAGTGGTAAAACTTTAAATTTTAATGTATGATGCTTTATTTAAATGCTTCAATTACATCTTGGAATATGAAAGTAATAAACAGTGCATTAAATAATGCTGATTATTAAAGTATTCTCCAAACCTAACCTATGTTTTGGGTGATCCATGTCAAGATAATAAATCAAAGGGGTTATGAACCATTTTGACAGCTCTGATTCTACCAATAGATCTTGGCATGGGACAGTTATGTATGTCTTTATTGAAGAGCTTCATTGGTAAAGAAATTTAGGCTATATCTAAATACTCTATAATGTAACAAAGAATAGGCGTGTACATCATGAAAGGAAACAACGTGAATTTAACAAATGTATAACTCTACACAAAACCAGTGCTTGTCTGTTGGGGTCTTATAAGATAACAATGCTCAGTAACATAATTGCACACAGGTGAAAATAGTGATGTAGGTGTTTAAAATATTATCCAGTTTAGCCTAAGTTTTAGGTTATACAAGCCAAGTCAATAAACCGAAGGGTAAAAATACCGCGCGAGTTGGCCGTGCGGTTAGGAGCGCGCAGCTGTGAGCTCGCATCCGGGAGATAGTGGGTTTTGAACCCCACAGCCGGCAGCCCTGAAGATGGTTTTCCGTGGTTTCCCATTTTCACACCAGGCAAATGCTGAGGCTGTACCTAAGGCCACGGCCGCTTTGTTCCCATTCCTAGGCCTTTCCTGTCCCATCGTCGCCATAAGACCTATATGTGACGGTGTGACGTAAAGCAAACAGAAAAAAAAGTAAAAGTCACAACACCCAAAGACATTCCTGTATTGAGCGACTAAAATGTCACCAGGACACTTTTCTTTCCTGATATGCTCAGCTTGTTAAAAGCCAAATGTAATTAATGTTATTGGCTTCACGTCCCGCTAACTACTTCTACGATTTTCGGAGAAGCCGATGTGCAGGAATTTAGTCCCGCAGGAGTTCTTTTACGTGCCAGTAAATCTACCGACACGAGGCTGACGTATTTGAGCACCTTCAACTACCACCGAACTGAACCAGGATCGAACCTGCCAAGTTGGGGTCAGAAGGCCAACACCTCAACAGTCTGAACCACTCAGCCCGACTTGTGAAAACTAGATGAAGTCATATTTATCTTTATCGTGTTTAACTTTTTCCCTCCACAAAGATATTTAATTCTCTATCATGGGCCCTGGAAGTGGGTAGGCCAGTTGTCCCAACCATACGAAGTGTGTTCAAAAAAAAGACCGAACTTTGTAAATTGCGCGCAAACCGCAACATTGAGCGAGTTGTGACTGTGGCGGCGCCTAGCGGCAACTTCTGACAACAGACCGCTGCTTTCCGCATTCCATTGCCTGCATTGTCAGTTGAGTTAGAGCCTCTGAAGTGATTGCGTGTGTCACATGTTCGTCGAATTCTATAATGAAACAGCTTGAGGAACAACGCGTGTGCGTGAAGTTCTGCTTCAAAGTTGGGAAAACGTTTGTGGAAACATTTGAAATGTTGAAGTTAGCATACGGGGAGGAATGCATGAGTCGTACACAATGCTACGAGTGGTTTAAACGTTTCAAAGACGGTAGAACGTCTGTCACTGAAGACCCTAGGCCTGGGCGACCTTCCACATCAACAGACGACCGCCATGTCGAGAGAGTTCGTGAAGTGATTCGTGGAAATCGTCGTTTGAAAGTCCGAGAGGTTGCTGATCAGGTGTGCATCAGCGTAGGATCATGTCATGCAATTTTAACCGAAAAACTTAAGATGAGTGCTAAATTTGTCCCTCGTTTGCTGACTGACGATCAAAAAGAGAACCGAGTCAGCATTAGTCAGGAAATGCTTGCTAACGCAGATGCTGATGACAACTTCCTGAAGAACATCATCACTGGAGATGAGACGTGGGTGTACGGTTACGATGTCGAAACCAAAAGGCAATCATCACAGTGGGTGGGGAAAGGTTCTCCTCGACCGAAAAAAGCACAAATTAGTCGTTCAAACATCAAGGTGATGCTGATTGTGTTTTTTGATTGGAAAGGCATTGTCCATCACGAGTTTGTACCCCGAGGCCAGACAGTGAACAAAGAACTGTACCAGAATGTTTTAACGCATTTGAGAGATGCTGTGCGCAGGAAGAGGCCTGAACTGTGTGAAAACAAATCCTGGATGTTGCACCATGACAATGCGCCAGCACATGCCTCTCTCTCGGTCCGCAGTTTTCTGGCAAAACACCAAATTCCTGTTGTGCCCCATCCGCCCTATTCTCCCGACTTGGCTCCAGCAGACTTTTTCTTATTCCCCAAATTGAAAACCACCTTGAAAGGACATCGTTTCCAAGACATTGAAGAGATCAAGGAGAATGCGACGAGGCAACTTCGCGCCATCAAAGAAAGTGCATTCCAGGAAGCATTCCAAAAGTGGAAGAAACGTTGGCAACACGCTGTTGATAGTGCAGGGGAATATTTTGAAGGGGACAGTCTATGAAATCATGTAAGCTACATAATAAAGTTTTTCTAGCCACAGTTCGGTCTTTTTTTTGGGAATGATAGATTATAGCCCTATAGTACTATGATCTTTCTTTCTTTCCTTCTTTCTTTCTTTCTTAATCAGTTTATCCTTCAGGGTTGGTTTTCTCTCGGACTCAGCGAGGGATTTCACCTCTACCACTTCAAGGGCAGTGTCCTGGAATGTGAGACTTTGAGTATGGTGATGAAACTGGTGAGGAGGACCATTACCTCGCCCAGGCGGCCTCACCTGTTATGCTCAACAGGGGCCTTGTTGGAGGATGGGAGGATCGGAAGGGATAGACTAGGAAGAGGGAAGGAAACGGCCGTGGCCTTAGGTGCCTGGAGGGGAAGTAGGAAAATACGAAAAACCACTCGAGGATGGCTGAGGTGGGATTCGAAACCCTTCTACTCAGTTGACCTCCCGAGGTTGAGTAGACCCCGTTCCAGTCCTCGTACTATT